>NC_079217.1:49307598-49444724 GCF_029633865.1 Lampris incognitus | reverse complement strand
AGAATTTATTTTTCCACGTTTTTGTGTAATCATTGGGTGGAGTGTCAGTAACATGGTGGACATTTCTCCTGTGATCTGTTGTACTATTTTATATCAGTTTTTGTCACACTACCTTCCCTCTTTGCTGCTCCATCCTCTTTCCTCTCGATACGTTGCTCATGCCATATGGACGCTTTGCTTTGATTTGTTTTGGGTTTGGGTGAGTCCTCCGGGTAAGACAGAGCCGTGGTTGTGGAGATGACAGAGATCTCTACTCCGCCTGGTGGGAGCGCGCTGCTCGCTGGACTCTGTTTCACGGCTACGTCTGTAGGGCCGGTTGACTCAAATTAGTGTTGACCTAAATTATCTGAACCTCACTGGTTATTGCAGTTGAAGAACCAGGCTGCAACTGTTGAGGATTGCATTACCTTTAATGTCTTTATTCAGATCCTTTGAGAACTTGGACACGGTTCCCAGAGCCCAGCTCTAAATCCAGCAAAGAGCCAACATTACATCAAATGAAGTAAAGCATCACTTAATTGAAAAGTCCCATTCAGTGAAATGTCGCCTCAGAGATAATCGGCATTGATTTATTTCCACATTTGTTCAGGCGAGGGGTGGCTAATAGGGTGCATGAGTTTAATGAGTTGGCTCTGTTTTGTTGTTTGACTCCCAAGTGGAGCGCACACAGGTGATTCACTCAGTTTTTATGAGCTAGCACAGATGTAGCCAAATTAAACACATGACACAGTCAGCATGTTGTTACTGGACTGGCTTGAATTGTCTCTATGGTCTTTCTTGAGGCAGAAGGAGGCAGGACGCAGCAAAACTACTCAAAGTAATACTGAGTGCAAGTGCCAAGAAACATGTCATGTTTAACAGGCTCTCAAACAATGGTCCAAAGGTCCTATGTAAAATCCAGTCTGTAATTGCATGGCTTGGCAGCCAGAGATGGGCAAAGATACACCAAAATGTATCTTGTTGCAAAACACAAAATATCCCTCAAATAAATGTATCAAAATA
The DNA here is from genome assembly GCF_029633865.1 of Lampris incognitus. Classification (NCBI taxonomy): domain Eukaryota; kingdom Metazoa; phylum Chordata; class Actinopteri; order Lampriformes; family Lampridae; genus Lampris; species Lampris incognitus. The sequence goes on along the minus strand of NC_079217.1, from coordinate 49,443,722 downwards.
AATACCAAATACTGTTGCCAGAGAACATATCGAGGTAAAACGTGTTTTCTATTTTCAAAATACAGGAAAATTGGGCATTCTGAATTTGTACAAAATGGCAGAACATTCAGAGTAGCATAATGTACACAAGGTTCTGGTGAGAGTTTGAACCTTACAGGAAGGAAGAAGAGGAAGTAGAATGCTACTGTATATGCATATGCCTTTATTGTGTATGTACATATTTTACCCAGGCATAAATACACTGGCACACATATCCACACTTGCACACGAGAACACTCACTATTTTCAAACAGCCTATCCCCAAAAATGCCAGACAGACTTCAATTTTGTTTGTTTGTTTGTTTGTTTGTTTGTTTAGTTTCGACATATGTGTTAGTTTGAATATGTGTGTTCTTGTAGTTCTTGGTTTTTATCTGTATGTTGCACTGCTGTGGGCTGGTGGGGGGGGGGGGGGGGCGGCATATCGTTTCATTTCATCTGCGCAAGTGCATGGAATGAAATGAAAAGTAAAGTTTTCCAGATTCCTGATCCCTGAATTTACCTTCTTGGACTTGAAATGAAAAAAAAAGTACAAGCATTAACAAGGAGCTGCGTTTGAATACTTGGGTTAAATGCTTCAAAACAGCTTTTTATGCCAACTGCCTGCTTCACTTTTAATTAATCTTCTGTCATTTAACAAACATGCACAGTATAAAACCACACTGTAGGCAGAATAATCAGACACCACTGTGCTCTCTGTATAACAAGGTACTGAATCTAAGCAAAACTGTTAATTATGTAAAAGATTCAACCAGTGTCCTGCTTCATCCTCCATAGCTGGTTGAAAAACAAAAAACAAAAAACAAAAAAAAAACTTTACAGCTCCTTGGAATAAATTGTAGCTCATTCGTGTCACTACAATCAGCATAAAACCAGGAACTCTGCTTTCCACGAAGGCCTGATACGTAATTTATTTGTATTTTTATCACAAAATGTACATGTACAGTTACATTCACAGTTTATACTGCTCAGCCAGTTCAGCACACCTCTGTCTGCCCTGATAGCAGCCACACTGCTGCTCCCTCACTCTTGCTCACCCACATTGCTAGTTTACTGTTAGCCGGTTAGCCCTTAGCCTGCACAATGCAGCTAAAACACTAGTGATACCTAAAACTGTCAAGACTGCCCAAATGGCAAAGTTCTTGTTCTTCAACATACCTGCTAACCAAACGTTCTCTCCTTAACTTACAAGCTACAGTTACTGACACAAGTTTGTTTATCATTTCATTTTTAACATGTGCCTGCACATTGTTTTTAATGACAATAAAATTGAATTGAAAGTTTACACTGGCTGCTGCCGCTGCCCGTCGAACACACATCCCTAACTAGCTTAGACTGGTTTTATTGTCATTTCTGCATATAATGTTTCATACATAAATGTCTCTGCTGACTCTCTCCACGTCTGTACCACTGATGGTGAAGCGGATATGGTGGGTGTTGGTCTTTGTCGATGATTCAGTCCTCAGTTTTCCCTATGTTTAGGGAGAGGGTGTTGGTTTTGCACCATGCTACTAGTTGGTTCACCTTCACTCTGTATGGTGAGTCATCATTGTTGCTGATGAAGCCTACCACTGTAGTATCATCAGCAAACTTTATGATGATCTTGGAGGTGGATGATGCTGTGCAGTCGTGAGTCAGCAGGATGAACAGGAGCAAACTGCACACGCAGCCCTGAGGACTGCAATGTGATGGTCCTGGAGGTGATCCTGCCAATTTGGACTGACTGTTGGCCTCCCAGTAAGGAAGACCAGCACCACGTTGCAGAGGAGGGTGTTAAGGCCCAGCTTGCTCAGGTGCCCGATCAGGTGTTGAGGTATAATTGTGTTAAAACCTGAGCTGAAAACAATGAACAACCACCACACATAGCTACTCTTTCTCTCCAGGTGGGACAGGGCTGGGTGAAGGGCAGATGTTATGGCATCTACTGTGGAGCGGTTAGCATGGTATGCAAACTGGAGAGGGTTCAGAGTGGAAGGGAGGCTAGGCTTGATGTGCTTCATGACCAGCACCTCCAAGCACTTCATGATGGGAGTCAGTGCAATGGGGCAGTAGTTGGTGTGGCTGGACATAGGGACTTCTTTGGCACTGGTATGATAATAGAAGACTTGAAACACGTGGGGATGACTGCCTGGGACAGTGAGGTGTTGAAGATGTCAGTGAGGACATCTGCCAGCTGCTCAGCACAGTCCCTGATGGCTTGGCCTGGGATTCTGTCAGGGCTCGCAGCTTTGCGTGGGTTGACTGGATAGGTTCTTTCTCACATCATCTGCAGTCACCTGCAGAACCTAGTCATCCATCAGGGAGGTAGTCTTCAACACTGGCACATTGTTCAGTCTTTCTCAAGTAGCCACAGGGGGATGCCCAATGGGGAGTGGGACGTGTAGCAAGCCGAGGGAATGCAGGTCATCCAAATGTGCTGGTAGTGTATCGTGTGTGATTTTCAATGTCCAAAAGTTTTTGACAGTTGTAATTGTGTTTCCCTGTAGAGTTGACATTTTTTCGCAGTGTCAGACACAGACAACTGAATTGTTTGGTCCATGTGAGGCTGCTGCGTCCGCACATGTCACCATCATCAGCTTCTGGTGGCTTGCTAGCTAGCTAGCTGGCTCACTCACTTCTTTAGCCATTGGGCCACATGTATCGATTGTCTTTATCTTAAGCCTTAATGTATGGCATTCAACATGTGTATAGTCTATAAAGTAAGACATATTTTAAATAGTTATTGCAGTTCAAATAAAGTGTTTACCTTGATAGACAGTCCACTCTACTGTTTGATGCAGGAAGCATGTGCTGGCTTGCTGGGGGGGGGGGGTGCTATGAGTAGAGTGGGCTTAAAAGAATCATTGTGTGTAAGTGTGTCTAAATGTATTGTTTTTCATTTTAAGATGTATTCACATGACTTTTGTGTTTCGTGAATCATGGGGAAAGTATTTATAGTGTTTTCAAAATACAAAATTACTTACTATAAAGTATCTTGTTACAAATCACATTTATTTTTTTTCAGCCCTGATAAATACCAATTACAAGATACTCAAAAATAATTGAAATATGTATTTCAGATACAAGTAGTAGAAATACTGCACATGTCTATGTCTGTTGACAGCCTTGTTCTTACCCCCAGTGTTTTGTTTTGTTTTGTTTTTTTAGTCTTGAAAAACAGAGTATGCTTTTAGGGCAACTTTCTTAAATACTTGAACACTATCAAATAACATTCAGAAGAAAACAGCAAAAAAACAACATCATCATCATCACTGGCGGTCACTCGGGGTCGAGTATGACTGTCCTCCCTCTGGGTACCTCTGGGTCCTCAGGTGAGCGTAGAGGCCGATCCTGGAGCCGCATAATGGGACTGGAGGCCTGCACGTGACAGCTTTTTACGTGGAGCGGCTGATGCGCCACACGGTCCTTGGCAGGGGGTGGCCAGAATCCAATGGCATGGAGAACCAAGACGAATGGGGGACCACCCTCTGTTGCAGCCTTCATCCGCCTTCACTGCCGTTGTGATCCGGAGACATCTTCCATCAGTTCCGTCGTTGAGGTTCTTGTTGGATCGCGCTTCACCTGGAACCTCCCTCTTGACCTATCTGCCTTGGGTGACCCTACCAGGAGCCAAGCACTGGACGGCATAGCTCTTGGGATCATTAGTACACACAAGCTTCTCCACCACGGCAAGGTGGCGATCTAGGAGAAGACAACAACAACAACAACAAACTAGACACAAACAAACAAACAAGCTATATCCTAAGCTGTCATTGTGGTGGCTGGGATGGGGACGCCTGAAATATTGTACCCTTGATATTTGCATGCTTCCAGATTACTTGTTTATCAGCCTTTCTACCTGAGGGGAGCCAAAAGTGGTGGTTTACTGTCACAGAGTGAAAGCCAACTTGTGTATTTCTCCATGTGTGTGCGTGTGTTGAAGGTAGTGTGCTTTCTCTGCAGAGCTGTACATTTCTCATCCCTATCCCAAACAAATTTTCTCTGTGTGAAACCTTCCCATCGGGAACAAAAGTACACTTTTTTTTTTGGTGGGATGGAAATCTCTATGGTTGTGTATCTGTGTAGACCCAAACGACACGGAACTCATGTTCACTGGTTTGATAGGCATAAGGAGATCTGTGACACAAAAAGTAAAAAATAGAAATAAAGAAAAAAATATTTACTGATTTTAAGAGAAACCCCTTCCCGGAAAGTTGAATTAGTTAATCAGGACACAAAGTTTAGTGGGAGAAATGTTTCAAATTTCTGCATCAAGACATTGTGAAACCCCTTGTTAGCTATCTTTATCAATCTGGCCAGATGGAAAATATGATATGACTAAGATTCTGTTAGTCTTTATTTTTCTTTTTTTTATTTAACCTCTATTTCACCAGGAAAAGACTCATTGGGATTAAGAATATATTTGAGAGGCGTGTCCTGGCTAACACAGGCAGCGACGCAGCTGACAGTGTTGCAGAAATACAAACAAGCAACAATGTGCAATAAAAATAAAAAGATAAATTACGAAATCATAAAATATCAAAAATAGTCATACAAGTGATTAACATGAGGGATCGTACAGGGGCAATGTAAACCAGTCAGACACGTGCAGCCAGATGTGCCTGCCTCCAAGTCAGGAAGAAGCATTTTAGATAAGACCAGCTCCTGAAGAGTCAGCTCATTTTGCAACTGATCCCAAGCAGAGGGGGCAGCACACTTAAATGCCCCTTTTCCTCCGGCTTGGTCGGGCGTCCCTACAGACACAATTGGCCGTGTCTGCGGGTGGGAAGCCGGATGTGGGTATGTGTCCTGGTCGCGAATTTATGACTCCTACTATGGCCACGCCAAGGCCCGCCCTACTCTGTCTGTGATTGGCTAACCCTATCCCTAACCTCACCCTAACCAACGGAGGCAACGAGTACTAGCCAATCGGCAGAGTTCCCGGAAAATGGTTACGAAAAAAAATCACGCATAGGGGTGACGTGTTGTGACGGACCAATCAGAAATAGAGGTGGGCGTGTCTTTTCTGGGTCTTGGCGTGGCCATAGTAGGATTCTGGTCGCTACACAAGCGCCTCCACTGGTCGGTCAGGTCGCGTATGCGGGTGACGTCACAGATGCGGAACTCTCGGCGGTAAAGCGGCACTGAGTGGCAAAAGACTGAGTGGCAGCGTTAACGTCCAGATTGAATACAGCGAAAACGCATCTAAAATGGGAGAGAGCTGTTGTGCGATAGACCGCACTAATAGATTTCAATAGAAACCTGAGTTTTATCTTTTTACAGACTACCTAAAGATAAGGTAAAGAGAAACAAATGGATCGCTGCAATTCGCAGAAACACCTGGAATCCAGGCACCGAATCGTGGATATGCGGTTCCCATGTTGCGTCAGGTAGGCTAACGCTAGGCTATGTTGGATATTTGGGTAACGTTAAATGGTAAACTCACAGTCATATACTGTACTGACTACTCATCAATTAAATATGTAGCGTCTGTCATAAGTTTTTGTCAGCACATTTTTTTTAAAACGTCCTTATGTTGTGTTATATAAACAAAGGGGAGAATGGTTGGCTTAACGTTACAGTTTTCACTGTTGTAACTTAATAAAATACAATAAACATTTGTACAAGCATGTCCACATACAACCAGAACGGCCATCGGTGTCCTCGTCACTTTAATTTCGCCAACAAATCCCGCCTTGAAGTAGGACCAAGCGTCAAGACTTTTGTATACCTTCAGGCAGGGTCCGAAATTAACCTTTTGGCTTACCGGCCAATGGCACTGGTAGATGAAAAAATCTACCGGCCAAGCATATTTTTGCCTTTTTTGTGCCATACAAACGTTTTCAGTACATATCAATGAGAGAATAAGGCATTGTGTTGAATAAGAGCTTTTAAAAATGTGCAGATTTGAAGCAAAAATATTTTTATGCAAAATTAGTCAATGGTTAAATGACAAAATGTTACAGGTATGATTTCATGTTTTATTTGCAGTATTATTGTAACTACTCGAGTGCTCCACATGCCCATCCCTAGTCCCAGACTACTTCTCACTCTACAGCAGCCAATCTCTTTGCACCATCCATGAAGTCTGGCCTCCTGCTCCTGACAGTCTTGGTGCCACAGATCAACAGCACTGGTTGGGTCATACTCCCTAGATCCGAGAGTGTGACTGAGTTGAGTTTTTTTTAATTTTATCAGTTTTATTTCTGATTTTTCAAATTTTCCCCTTCCCAAATTAGTGGCCAATCGATCCCTGTTTTATTTCAGACACCCACCCACGTGCTGCATGCGTTCGCCAACTGCATCTCTCCGAGGCGAAGGAGACGGCTCGCGGAGAATCCAGGCCGAACCACTGCTTTTTCTGACCCAAAGAGACGCATTCATGTGACGAGAACAAGCCGGCTCCGCCCCCTCCCGAAGACAGCGTTGCCAGTTATTGCTGCTTCATCGAGTCCGGCCATAGTCGGATCTGACGAGACCGGGGCGCGAACCCCGGTCCCCAGTGGGCAACTGCATCGACACAAAGCCGATGCTTAGACCGCTACACCACCGCGGACACGCCAATCAGTTTTGACCTGTTTCATGGTGTTGAAGCTAGCACACAGCTAACGTTAGTCCAAGCTAGGTGGTCACATACTAGTGCTAGCTGGCTAACGTTAGCTACACCCAGCACTTTGTTTACGCCGTATAAGGATATTTTGAGATGACAACTAAATTCACCTACTCGCACATCCATTGGAAGTCGGAGAGATTTTCGCGCTGGTCTGCTCGGACATGGCTATAATAGCGCCTTTACGGAGGATGTTGCGAGGACAGGCTGCGACTGAGCCCGAGAGGCCTTCATACAGGTAACGTGACATCTGGAGGTCTCATCTTCCTTTTCTACCTTCATTGCCTTGTTACCGATGACAAATGAATTGCTGCGGTTTTTGGCCTCCTGGCGACAGACGGAGCAACTCATTATCACGGTCTGTGCGTTATACTCCAGCCAGCCTCCCGCAGCTCCTTTATCGTCCTCCACCAAACTTTCTTTTTTTCGGTTTGGTGGTGATGGCGGCTTCTTCCTCCTCTTCGGGGCATGGTTGTCTTTTTGATGGTGGTTTTGCGCCTTCCAAATATCGCCACGTAACTGGTGTTGCTCGCTAACGTTAGTTAAAAGAATAGAGTAGGCTAGTACCGAGTGTGACGGGTGCTGCTGTCGTTGTTCGTCTCGAGTGTGTGCGTAATGTTACCCGCCAGTAGCGTCTAGCAACATTGTAATGCGCTTTGATTGGTTAGGTTCTGTCTCTGTTATTGTTGTTGCTATGTTATTGCTCTAATGCACTTTGGTTGGTTAATTTCTGTTATTGTTATTGCTGTTGCTAAGGAGAGAGAGAGCGAGAGAGATGGGGGGGATTAAGTGGTTGGATTTCACTTTTTTTGTTACTCGCCATTTGGCGGGTAGGCTTCTGAGATTTACTCGCCAATCGGAAAATCTACTCGCCTTTGACGGATGGCGAGGGTTAATTTCGGACCCTGCCTTCAGGCCTTGCTTTGTGTATTTCCCTGGCGTAGAAATCAAGTACATATAAATATCAGGAAACTTGATTTGTGGCCAAATGTTAATGTCCATGGACCACTGGTTATTTGGAAAGCTGTACGGGTCACTGTCAAGTCCAATTTCCTTTAATTTAAGTAGATAATCTCGCGTTCTGATCCCGGTTTCACTCTTTCCCCTACTAGCAGCCACGTTGCGGGATGTTGTGCCACTCACTGCGACTGAGGGGGCGTGTTCCAGTGGGAAAGTGACGTCATTGCATACCCTTTATCGCGTGATCCTCCCACGCGCTACGCCCCCCTGGTGAATCTCCTCACTCTCAGGTGAAAAGCGGCTGGCGACTCCACGTGTATCGGAGGAGACACGTGGTAGTGTGCAGCCCTCCCCGGATCGGCAGAGGGGGTGGAGCAGTAACCGGGATGGCTCGGAGAGCGGGGTGATTGGCCAGGTACAATTGGGGAGAAAAAGGGAGGGAAAAAAAGACCATCAGCAGCGAAATGCGCTGCACAGTTGATGCCTACATGAAATGATTCGCAGACGGCTGTGCTATAGGAGTCACAATAGCAAGGCAGGATAGTGATAGACTAGCCTACTTAACAAAATCTGGTGTTGGAGCACCACAACAGATGAAAACGTATCGGTGACGGCACACCCGCACATTGACAGCATTATTAATTTCTGTGCATAGGCCTTATAAACACAAAACACACGTATATGTATGTTGGTTAGTAGTCAAATAAATAATAAATAAGTTCTACTTAATAGGTACACTCTCCGGGCTTTTCGCTGTGTGACATCTTGATACTTTCAAGCTAGCTTACTCTTCTGTGTGGATTTTGCTACACAGTAGTACGCATATCCGTAATTATGCACGAGCACATTTTGCCCATTATCGAAAGGAGTTGAATCAAGTGCAACTGGACTTGGTAAATAGCCGTGAAGACGTTTCGCCTCTCACCCAAGAGGCTTCCTCAGTTCGTACCTTTCTGACTAGACCAAGCTAGTCTGACTGGCTGGTGATGAGACTCAGAATTTATCCTCTTTGAAGTCGTTGTCAGAGCTATAGATTTCCATGGCTCATTGTGATCCGATGTTTATCATCGCCCGTCGCTAACAGAGCCATAGATATGCGTGGCTCTCCTGTGCTCCGATGTTATGGCCGCGTCCGTCGTTATCGGAGCTATTGATATGCGTGGCTCTCCTGTGCTCCGATGTTATGGCCGCGTCCGTCGCCATCGGAGCTATTGATTTGCATTTGTTTAGCAGCGATGGTCGTTGGGGGTGTTAGTTTCGACTTCATCATTCAGTGGTCATGAGAGTCGTTGGAGCCGTTAGTGACCGACTGTTGTTCTTGGAGGCTAGGCTTCTTGAGTCTCCTGGGTAGAGATGAAAGGACGGCATTGTAAGTGGGAGATAGGTGGTGACGCAGACCTCCTCCTCTGTTGAGGGATGGTTTTTCCAGTTTCACATTGATGGCTTCCTTCACCCTTCTTTCAAACCATCTATCTTCTCTGTCTAAAATGTGCACGTTGCTGTCCTCGAAGGAGTGTGTCTTCTCCTTTAGGTGTAGATAGACTGCTGAGTCTTGTCCTGGGGAGTTTGGCCTTCTGTGTTGAGCCATCCGTTTGTGTAGTGGTTGTTTGGTTTCTCCTATGTATAGGTCAGTGCAATCCTCATTGCATTGTACAGCATAAACCAGATTGCTTTTTCACGTGTGTGGTACACGGCCTTTGAGATGAACCAGTTTTTGTCGGAGTGTGTTGCTGGGTTTGAAGTATACCGGGATGCGGTGTTTGTTGAAAATTCTCCTGAGTTTCATGGAGACCCCAGAAACATACGGGATGACTGTGCTATTCCTTCTGTTCCTTTTCTCCTCGTCACTCACCCGGTTAGTCTTTTTGGAACATGTTGCAGTTTTCACAAAGGTCCAACTGGGGTAGCCGTAGGTTTTTAAAGCTCCCCTCAGGTGTTTGTGTTCTTCTCGTTGGGCCTGAGTGCTGCTGGGCACATTGTCAGCTCTATGTTGCAGAGTTCTGATGATGCTCAGTTTGTGTTCCAGAGGGTGGTGTGAGTCGAAAAGTAGATATTGGTCTGTGTGTGTCGGTTTTCTGTCTTCCCCAATGTGGATGTCACAGTCCAAGAAGGGCAAACTGTTGTTCTTTACGTCTTCCCTTGTGAACTTAATGTTCCTGTCCACTGAATTGATGTGTTTGGTAAATGCTTGCACCTCTTGTGTTTGGATTTTGACCCATGTGTCGTCCACATATCTGAACCAGTGGCTCGGAGGTGTTCCTCTGAAGGAGTTCAGGGCCCTGTGTTCTACCTCTTCCATATATAAGTTGGCCACAATGGGAGATACTGGTGAGCCCATTGCACAGCCTTGTTTCTGTCTGTAAAACTGGCCCCTGAATTGGAAATATGTAGTGTTCAGGCAAAGGTCCCGTAGTTGGCAAATCTGGTCTGGGCTGAGGTTGGTCCTATTGTGGAGGGTGTCGTCCCGTAGCAAACATTGCCTCACAGTTTCCAAAGCCTCCGTGGTTGGGATGCAGGTGAATAACGAGGTCACATTGTAGGATACCATGGTTTCACCCGGTTCCAGTTTTACGCCTTGGACCTTGTCCATGAAGTCAATGGAGTTTTGGATATGGTGAGGTGTTTCGCCCACTAAAGGGGTCAAGATGTTGGCTATATGTTTGGCAATGTTGCACGTGACTGAGTTTATGCTGCTGATGATGGGCCTGAGGGGGGTTCCATCTTTATGGATCTTAGGTAGTCCATATATGCATGGAATATTATCTTGTGGGTAGAGACGGTGGTATTGTATCCGATCAATGGTTCCTCCTTTCTGTAGTTTCTGTAGGTACTCTATTATTCTCCTCTTGTAACCACTAGTAGGATCGCGTCTCAGAGGTTCATAGGTGTCGGTGTCGCTGAATAAGGATGTGATCTTGGCGTGGTAGTCTGTTGTGTTGAAGATAACCGTGCATCTCCCCTTATCTGATGGAAGGATACTGATGTTATCATCCTTGTTCGGGGCTGTCACGGCTTTCTTTTCCTCCATGGTTAGGTTGGAAGGAGGGAGTTTCACATTGGACAGAGCGGCTAATACCTTTAACCTAAGCTTTTCCGCCTCGGTTTCCGTTAGATTGTTTTTCCTTATGGCTGATTCTGTGGATGTGATGAGGTCAACTATAGGTACATAGTTGTTTGGGTGTCATGGCGAAGTTCAGTCCTTTGGCTAAGACCTCCTTCTCTGATTGTGAAAGTACCTTGTCCGACAGATTCTTGATCCATCTGTTCTGCGTTCCGTTTTGTGTGGGATGTTCTGTCTTTTGTCTCCAGGTAAGTATATCTTCTTGGCTAGTGTTGTTGGTTCGTCGCTGTACATTTTGAAACTTCCTTGTCTGCCTTTCTTTGGTTTTGTGGTGTTGAGATAGTTGGGCTTTCTTGGTGAAATAAGTGATCCTCTCCAAGACTGCACCAGGCAAGTGGGATGTTATTTGCTGGAGTAGTTGGTCAGATTTCTCCTTCAGCCCTTCAATAGTGAAATGGACTTGTCTCACTCTTTCATTTAGGAGTTGATTCTGTGCCTTCTCTATGATTCTGTCTGCTCTATGTCCTTTCATTGTGGTACACAGGCGCAGGCTAGTGGATATGAGCCTGTGTTGTCTGCATCTCAGATTGAATCGCAAGTGGTTTCTGTAGTCTGCAATCTTCCGAGCCATCCTTTCATATTCTCTCACCATTTTAAAGGTGTCAGACCCTTAAAATTCAACTCCTTTGGATAGCCATGACCTGGATGAATGAGAATGTTCACAGACATTTTGCCCATTTTTGAACGTACTGTTTACCATAGACCCGGTGCTTGAGATCTTTAATAACAATAATGGCGGGATAAAGAGGGGTCCGTGTGTGCGGGCCCTAAGTTGATGTGGGCCCCAAATGCAGATGCATTACATATTGTAGTTTCACCTCTGACAATGAGTACAGTCAAACACATACAAGAACGGACAGAGAAAAAAAGGGAATGATAAAAAGATTGCGCTTGGCCTCCCCTCGAGTTTTTTAATCTCGTTTGAAAGAGGAAATTTTCATCATAATATGTGTTGCAAGATGGACATCCGTTCTTGCAGTTTTGCAACAACATACAACCTACTCTTCTGGTTATTATCAAGAACCCCGGATTAATTTCTGGTTTCTTTTAGGTTCTCATAAAACAAAAGCATCACGCCCCTGAGTGCAAGACATCACGTGAAATTTGGACCAATGTTAAACATAGGTAAGGGGCCAGTTATGACGCACTGTCATAATTAACAATTAACAGTTAACACGCTAATACAGTATGTCGACGTGGTGGAGACATTTCTTAGATCAGTTCAAGGTCAGTGCATTGTGCTACCAGGACAAGTCTGGATGGCCAATCAGAATGACGAATAAAGTGACTGTGTTTAATTCCAGAAGGATTCTACTTGGCTTTGCTTTTACTGATCTCTCGAGGGTTCAGAAATGGACAGATCTAGAAAAAACACAGACCAAAAAAAACACACAAAAAAAAACAAGTAACCATTTCGGGCCTCTGAAAAAATAAGGAATTGGACAACAAATTTTTTTATGTGTGTGTATTACCCCAAATTATGACCAACTACTTTTACTTTTCTGTGGTACTAGGAAATACCCTGTTGCCACATATCCATGTAACCCAAAACTACACACTCTTGCACCTATGCAATGTGACGTTAGTTTACACTGATGATGTTGAATATAGTTTTTTTCCCACCCCTCTCAAAATAAAGTTCTGCTTATGCACGTGTATGAGGCTGCATGAGATGTGGTAGAAGAGAAACAACTATTTCCGGAGTTATCAAACTGATCAACATTTAGGAGTATAACATGATGGGCTATGTGGGGTAAAAGTATTAGGAGGTTGTATTCGTCATGCTTGTTGAGAAAACTACAGACCTGATATTTATTCCCAGTTCATTTTGTGGTTATCAGGAGGACCACTGTCCAACCTGCATGACAGAGGCAAACAAAAACTAAAGCGTTCAACACGTCATTAACGATGCCTGGAGAACAGATTACCTTCTCCCTGTTACAGGAAATAATTGGTTTATTTACTCCCCCACTTGAACATCCATTTTGCCTTCCACAGAAACTTAACGACTTCGCGGACTTGACAAGTTCGATAATCCTCATTCTTTCCCCCCCCTCCTTCCTGTTTCCCTTTCTCTTTCTCTCCGAGGCACGGCTCTCTTCCTCCTTCCAAAGGAAACGGGGCCGTGATGAGGGAAGGGAGACGTGCAAACAGAGAGTGAGGGGGAGGGATTGACGGGAAACAGGGGCTGGAAAATGAAAGAAGTGAAACAAAATGTTATGAACTCTCTGACTTAGACAGCTGCCAGGAAATGAAGTGCAGCTCAAGGCTAAAATGCCGCACCAGTTTGACTGGTGAAGAGGGAGGGGACATGGTGCACCATAGAAAAGTCACAATTCTCCCATTCGCGTTGGAGTTTGCTTACCCCTGACCGTGGGGCATTGTGAAATTTCCTAGTAAATACTGAAACGAGCCCCCTCCCCACCCCCCCACCCCCCCCAAAAAAGCCAACCCTTTAGCTAAAGAGTAGACCTTTTGCTGGGGTTTTGACACTGAAGAGAAACAGAAACAGGAGAATACCCCAGGAGGAAAGGAGAAGGAAAATAAACCTTTTCTAACCAAGGTTCGACCCAATTTTCAGTTCAACGAGAAACGTTACAACTAAAACGTTGACAATTGCAGATTTACTAATGGTTAAGAACATATGAAACTATGTAGCTTACATCAAAGAAGGTTGAATCGGTTCATCTGTATACAGTGTTACTTAGTTGAGTGATGAAACATAGTATCTGTCAATTAACATTGTATCCAGTTGAACAGATTCAACCTTCTTTGATTTTCTTAGCTGGATTATTGAACATGCATCAAGCTATATAGCTTACATGTTACCTGTGTCAGGGCTACCAGACTGATTTACAGAGATCTAATTGCAGTATTGATCCTGTATCTGACCTGCATATTACGTGTTATGTAACAGGGAAGAAAAACGGCATCAAAACCTCTGGACTGTATTACTGGTGGTAAATGATCGACTTTTATTGATAAGCTACAAAACGAAAAGGACAAGGTGCAATTTTCCCATCTAAGTCCTTCTAATGGAAAGTTGATGACTAATGGTGGCTGTGGTTTATAATAATATCATGAAAGTGCTGATGTTCAAATATATTCCCAATTATCCCAATATATGTGTGAAAACCATCTTTTTTCTTCAACCATCTACATTTATGAATATAGTATTACCATTCAATTAAAAAGAGATTAATGTACAATTTTATATATTAATGAAATTTATCATCACCAATAATATGTCTTTTCCACATAGTTTTCTCACCAGTAACGGGAATAAAATAATGTTCCGTATTTATCCCAAAAGACATGGCATGAATACAATTATTAAAAAAAACCCCAAAAAACTACTTTTTTATTTTTACTTTTATGAATTGCTTATAGGAGGCCCTGTGATGGCCTCCCCGCCTTGCCGCCCAATGACTGCTGGGATAGGCTCCAGCATCCCTGTGAACCTGAGAGCAGGATCAGCGGTTTGGATAACGGATAGATGGATGGATGTATGAAAATGTGCCACATTAGTGCTTGGAAGTAAAGACTAAAAAGTAATACAGGCTGGGCCTGCCTTAACGGACTAATGAATAAACATAAAAACTAGCAATGTTTCTTCAAACTAAAGCTGCCAAATCTCCTGTTTTTTTTTGCAGGGGATTTGGTGGTGAGGCTCTACCTCTGACGGGTTTCTTGTTGGGTGCAAGGGGGGTCAGGAAACTTTCCTGGAGCCCTATACAGCAGTAAAAAGACTGTTTTTAAGGTTGTAAAGTTCATTTAGAGGCCTGGCACAGTGAAGACCTCCAAATGATAGCGGATGTTTTCCAGTATGCGGTGAACACAGTGGAATTAAACACTCCTGGGTGTTAGGATGGCGTGAAGTAGGTAGGAAAAATACATACAGTGTACTCTTTCAGGTACACTACCAGTTTGGTACATTTTGTTAAAAGAAAGGAAACCGTGGCATGCCAACATGCGTCATGAATCTAGATGGTTTTCTGTGCAAATAGCTATTTATTGATCTTATAAGAAGCCTGCTTTTTTCTTCTTTGGTTTGATTTTGATATACTTTATTGATCCCTGTAGCGAAATTACACTCTGCGTTTAGCCCATCCTAGCTGTGTAGCTAGGAGCAGTGGGCAGCCGCCGTGCAGCACCCGGGGACCAACTCCGTGCCATGCCTTGCTCAGGGGCACAGACGGGAGTATTAACCCTAACATGCGTGTCTTTTTGATGGTGGGGGGGGGCGGAGCACCCGGAGAAAACCCACCACAGACACAGGGAGAACATGCAAATTCCACAGAGGACGACCCCCCCCAAGGTTGGACAAACCTGGGGTTCGAACCCAGGACCTTCTTGCTGTGAGGCGACAGCGCTAACCACTGTACCACTGTGCTGCCCAAATTAGGTTTGATTAGGTGTCGGCAATTAAAAATAACTGCTAAAACCAACACAGATTATATTTAATGTAAGGGATGCAAGCGAGTAAAAGTTTGGTTTAAACTTATTTAATGAGAGTTGAATGTAGGGTCTTTGCTTTCCGTTGTTCTTGCGCTGATAGCAAGATGAACGCACACCTATCGCTCTAGGTCAGCGGTGGGCAATCTTATCCAGAAAGGGCCGGTGTGGGTGAAGGTTTTTGTGTCAACCAAGCAATTTCACACCTGTGTCTCCTAATTAAGTTCCCCAGTAGACTCTGCTGGTTGATTAGTGGGATCAGGTGTGTAACTGCTTGGTTGGAACAAAAACCTGCACCCACACCGGCCCTTTCTGGATAAGATTGCTCAGCCCTGCTCTAGATCAACACTGGCTTTATTCCATGGTTCTTTGTCATCAATCGTCATCATTATCATCATCATCAATGGATCTGAGACATAACAACATATTAAAAAAACTACTAAATTCAACTGCAGAACAGCTGAAGGTGATTAGCATTTAACACAACTTTTACGACTTTTGCCAAATACATATTTGAGAAAAACGAGATCGAGATTTACAACCAGGTCCTGAAATAAGCGATGAAGGTAACATCAAAGAAGGTTGAATCAGTTCATCTGGACACATTGTTTCATACAATTGTGTCCATGTTATAGAAGGTTCCATGTCCAACTGTATGAAACATCTTTAGTACAGTTCATCAAAATACAATGTTTATTGACAGATACGTTTCACGAAACAATGTTTCATGAACAAATCTGTCAATAAACGTTGTATTCGGATGAACTGATTCAACCTTTGAAGTTCTTACTTGGAATATTGAGCTCGTGTCAATATATGGCGGTAACAAAAAATCATTCCTCAGGGTGAATTGCGATTTGTTCAGAGCCCAAGGGCGAGACGTGTACACCCAGCTTTCTCTTTGCTTTTGGCTCATTTGCTTATCTGTAATCTGGGAGACTGGCTCTGATCAGGCCCACGGGGTTTTTTACTTGGAAACGGAAAGAGACAGGTAACTTCTCATGAATTAAATCAGGTAAAGAAGACACGTTTCATCAACATCTGCACAGAGGTTCGTGTTCAGCATAATGCTGCTGTTGGTTTTCCTGGGTTGATTCAACTTGTTTCAGTTCAGAGGAAAAAACAGGGACGAAACAATGCAAGAAGCACGTAGGGAGAAGGAGAACGAGGGAGAGAATGGGACAGAAGTGGGAAAGAGAGAGAGAGAGAGAGAGAGAGAGAGAGAGAGAGAGAGAGAGAGAGAGAGAGAGAGAGAGAGAGAGAGAGAGAGAGAGAGAGAGAGAGAGAGACACACACACACACACACACACACACAGGGTGAGAGAGAGTGGAAGGAGAGAGAGAGAAGGGGGACAGAAAGAGAGAGAGACGGAAGGAGAGAGAGAAGGGGGACAGAGAGAGCGAGAAACATGGGAGAGAGAGAGAAGGGGGACAGAGAGAGAGAGACGGAAGGAGAGAGAGAGAGAAGGGGGGGCAGAGAGAGAGAAACACAGGAGAGAAACGGAAGGAGAGAGAGAGAAGCACGGGAGAGAGAGAGACGGAAGGAGAGAGCGAGAGAAGGGGGGCAGAGAGAGAGAGAATATACAGGAGAGAAACAGAAGGAGAGAGAGAGAAGCACGGGAGAGAGAGAGACGGAAAGAGAGAGAGAGAAGGGGGACAGAAAGAGAGAGAGACGGAAGGAGAGAGAGAAGGGGGACAGAGAGAGCGAGAAACATGGGAGAGAGAGAGAAGGGGGACAGAGAGAGAGAGACGGAAGGAGAGAGAGAGAGAAGGGGGGGCAGAGAGAGAAAAACAGGAGAGAAACGGAAGGAGAGCGCGAGAGAAGGGGGGGCAGAGAGAGAGAGAATATACAGGAGAGAAACAGAAGGAGAGAGAGAGAAGCGCGGGAGAGAGAGAGACGGAAGGAGAGCGCGAGAGAAGGGGGGCAGAGAGAGAGAATATACAGGAGAGAAACAGAAGGAGAGAGAGAGAAGCACGGGAGAGAGAGAGACGGAAGGAGAGAGCGAGAGAAGGGGGGCAGAGAGAGAGAATATACAGGAGGAGAGACAAAACAGAGTGTCAGCAAGGGAGGTGTGTCAGGAGCGTTTGCGTCACTCTGGGCTGCCAGGCTTCACTGGAATTGTGGTGCTATCTCTCCATCCTCCCTGACAGCATTCCTCACTGCACTGATAAGACCCCCCCCTCTCTCTTTCTCTCTCTCTCTCTCGCTCTCTCTTCAATTCTGGCACTTTTTCACTCCTCCCCAACTCTTTCTTCTCCTCTCTGCCTCTCTCTCATCCCTCTTTTCTTCTCTCTCACCCTTACTCCCTCTCTCCAGTTTGTTTCTTTAAAAGGAAAAGTATGTTCCTGGCTGTGATTGAAAGTTGTGTGTGTGTAAAAGTCACAGAGAGAGAGAGAGAGAGAGAGAGAGAGAGAGAGAGAGAGAGAGAGAGAGAGAGAGAGAGAGAGAGAGAGAGAGAGAGAGAGAGAGAGAGAGAGCGAGAGAGAGAGAAGAAATGGGTTCGACAGATGTGTGTTTGCAACATCCACGGCGATACCAGAGCGATTATACCGAGGGTTTGATTCTGACTTGCAAAACCTGGACACTGAGCTGTTTTGGTATCTGTTATTTTCCAGTATGCAGCAGCAGCAGCAGCATGTGGACCAGCTGGCCGACCTATCAGAACTTCTATCCCAGTCCAACCTGCAATCACTGCACAGTTGTGCGCCGCTCTCTCTCTCGCTCTCGCCTTCTTTTTCTCTTCTCCCAGAAGTTTTCCCAACCCCGCTTTTGCCACATATGTTTGGCAGTCATTAAATAAGCCGTTCAAGGCTAAACTGCAAACTGCTGGCTCGAAGCTGTTTCAGCAGCAGTCGTGCAGCACTGCTGGGGTGAGGTCTTCAGCCCGTCTGACCAACTCCACGAGCTCCAGTCCCAGAGGCGGACTGGTCCTTGCGCCACCAGTGCTCGTTCAGAGCAAACATTGAACGTGCACGTGCAATAATATCATTATGGTATTCTTTGTCATGATTTTGTTTTTTATCTGACAGCCCAGATCTGTGTTAAAACTCTCCATTTTAAAAGGCTGTTGTTGCTTTTCTTTCGGCCCTCCTGCAGCCCGCCTCGGCGAGCTGCGTTGGCATCAGCATTACACAAACGATATGGCCAAAAAAATGTTGAAATACAACTGGAACGAATCAAGATGACATCCCAGCCAGTGTGCAGAAGGCATGCAAGCCGAAACACTCAAACAAATCCGAGTCCAAAAAACAAAAACAACCCAAGAAGCAACTTGTTGATGACAATTTGAGGAAGACGATGGATCAATAATTAGATGAAGAGACTGCAGTGCTTCCCAACGCAGTGATGCGAAGCGGAGGCTGCTGTTTCTGCTGTGCATTAGTGGGGAAAAGGTGATACCAACGCTTGGAAATGTGTCCTGGGTCCAGGAGTCCGTCTCACTCATGCGGGACCATTAAAATAGTTTTAAACCCCCGTCATGTGGGGAGCGCTTGAAGCAGGCAGCCAGCATCCATCTTGGGCTTGAGAAATGCTGACGCAGGCTGGACCATGGAGCGCAGGGGGGGACGTGGACAGACTAGCTGAACCTATATTGTCAGGGAGACGGTGTTGAAAAGACCCGCATCACACTTCGCTGTCGCATTTTACGACGGCAGACCTTATTTTGCAGTACTCCGATTGTTCTTTAACCTCTGGGGGAGGAACAATAATAATAATAATAATAATTTAAAATAAACAGCATGCAGGAAAGTTTCCTTCATGCTGTGCATGTATGCGCGCGCTTGAGGGAACGAGGGAGATACAGGAAGAGAGTGAGGAAGACTTTCTGACGCACAAACCGGCTTTGACACTTACGCAAGGGAGTGGTGAGCCGCACGCGGTTGTAGCAGGGGACGGTTTGAAATCCTCGTATGGGGCCGTTTGGTTTTATATCGTGATGTGTGAAACCAGTTGTGTCCAGTAGAAGACATATGGATGGGCGGCGAGGAAGCGCGAGGGAACAAGTTTAACTCGTCTTTTAGCTGGTCCCCCCCCAGCTCTCTTCCTCTCTCTCACATACACTTTGTATTTGCCACTACACCACTATTGACAGACACTCGCGCGCGCAACACACACACGCACGCACACGCACACACACACACACACACACACACACACACACACACACACACAGAAAATGTCTCATCTCTCTGTGTCTGAAAGAGTCTCTTGTAAAGTGTGTGAAACTGTATAGAGGTGTAAATGTGTAATGGGAAGGTAGTGTGTGTGTGTCTGCATGTATGTATGTATGTGTGTGTGTCTGCATATTTGTGTGTATGTGTCTGCATGTATGTATGTGTGTGTGTGTGTGCATGTGTGTGTGTGTTACTAAAAACACAAGATCATGTTCATGTGTAACATTCCAAATACTTCGTGTCAACAAAGTCTTTATGCTGCCAGGTGTGTGTGTGGGGGTGTGTGTGGGGGGGTCCAGGGGATCTCTGAGCCCGTGTCCAATGCTTATTGGTGATTGGTTGCAACATTTAGAAAGCAAGAGAAGAAAGCCACCTTATTTTTGTCATTGTGTAGTTGTTTGGTTACAATGAAACGTGTTCTCTGCATGTAATACATCCTATTGTGTAGGAGCAGCGGGCAGCTGCAGCGCACCAACTCCAGTTCTTCTTTCCGCTGCCTCGCTCAAGGGCAGAGGCAGGAGTATTAGCCCTAACATGCATGTCTTTTTGATGGTGGGAGGAAACCGGAGCACCCAGAGGAAACCCGCCGCAGACACGGGGAGAGCATCCAAACTCCACACAGAAAAGGACCTGGGCGGGCCTGGGGTTCGAACCCAGGACCTTCTTGGCTGTGAGGCAACAGTGCTGACCGCCGGGCCACCGCGCCGCCATTTCCATTCTAAGTTACAATGAAATGTTAATAATGCATTTTATACTGTAACACTTTCAAAGATGAACTCTCTCAGCACAGGGAGGCAGTACATGTACATATGGACTGCTGGGTATGTGTCCTTAGACTACCCGGTTGTTCCTGTAGCCTTGTATTCAGAAATCAGAATCAGAACCAGCAACAAACACTGTATTTCTGCACTTGCACACATGAAACGAAATATCACTTCCCCCCAGACCACAGCAGTGCAACACAAAGACAAAAAAACACATCCAAAAACTACAAGAACTACAAGTACACATATATCCAAACTAACACATATATCTAAACAAAAAACAAATAAAAAAAATCACTGTCCAGGAGAACGAGCACCAGCCAGGATGGCTGTCCGAGCTGTCGGTCTGCATGGGCTAGCAGTTAGCTTAGCCTGCCCCGCTTCTGCATCCTGTCGGACCGCCCTCAGTGTTTCCTCTTCAGGTGCGGCTCCGGTCAGGGCCGCAGTCCTTGGGCCCGCAGGACGCAGCAGACCAAGCTCCCTCAGCCGATCCAATGCTAGCTCTACCAGCCAGACACCTTAGACACACCCCCCCCTCCACAGGATGCTAACACACAGTCAAGGCTAGGCGAGGCCGCCGCCAGACCTCCCTCGGTGTTAACGGAACTGCCGGTCTGCATTAGCTAGCAGTTAGCTTAGCCTGCCCCTTTTCTGCATCCTGTCAGACCGCCCTCAGTGTTACCTCTTCAGGCACAGCTCCAGGCAGGGCCGTGGTCCCTGGGCCCACTGGACGCATCAGACCAAGCACCCCCAGCCAATCCAGTGCCATCTCTCCCAGCCATCAGACGAAGACAAAACTCTGACGTGGACAAACACACTGCATGGACGGTACTGGGGGAGGCCGCCGCAAACGTGAATTCACACCGCCATCTTCCCACACCGGAAGCGGATTCAGGTTTCACAGTTAAATCATAAGGAATAACATGCACGAACAATCAGCTAGGAAGACAAACTAAAGCTCAGCATGACCTTTCCAGCACCGCTGGCTTCATATACTGTACAGTTTTCCTTGGCAGTGAGGTGTGGAGACGCAGCCTTTACAGGTGGGCTGATGGCAGGACGCTCAAGGCCAAGATCGAGTTCCCTTCAGACTGCTGAGCGGTTGACTGAAATCAACGCTGCCGTTCGATGCAACCACACCTTTTATAAGCGTACACAACAGCACGGCTACACCCAAACATGTCCGTGTCTAACCTGACATGCGCTTGTAGGCTTTCTATTATGGCAACCGACTGTGTAACCTTGTTATTACAAACCTGTCGGCTCCATCTCGTTCAACTCCTTTTGCACGCGGCGATCATGTGAGCGGCACAGCCACGCTTCACGACCTCTGCACGAGGGTCTCCTCCATCTCATCTTAGTCAGGGACACGCAGTCATGTCTCACGGGGGGGGGGGGGGGGCACTGTTACACACAACCCCTACCAATGCCAGACAGGTGGTAGCCACACGGTCTAAATATGCAGAGCTCCCCTCTTCTTCTTCACGGCCTGCTTTCAGTTCACGAGGTCATCGTGACAAGGCAGGACAAATGGCGTCATGCTGCTCTGACAGCGACACCTACGCATGTGGCACGTGTGTGCATCCGTGCTGATCTCTATTTCTCTCCGTCTCTCTCTCTCTTTGTGTGTCTCTCTGTGTATCTCTATGTGTTTCTCTCGTTCGTCGACGCTCGTGAAAACACACTCTCACCACCCCGAGGGGCATTTCCAGCCAAACCAGCCGCGTAATAACTGAACAATCGTGACTTTATAAGACCGTAATCATAACCTTCGTACCGAGAGAGGCATAAGTATAGACACAAACACGCACACACACACACACTCAGTGTGTGTGTGTGTGTGTGTGTGTGTGTGCGTGTGCGTGCAAGTGTGTATGGAGATGATAGCGATGGCAGGAAAAGCAGAAATATGCGGGATGAATGACATTACAATGATTTATTCAGACTTTTTTTGCTGCTGCTGCTGCAGAGGGCATGCCTGCTGGAGGGCATGCCTGCTGGAGGGCATGCCTGCTGGAGGGCATGCTTGCTGGAGGGCATGCCTGCTGGAGGGCATGCCTGCTGGAGGGCATGCCTGCTGGAGGGCATGCCTGCTGGAGGGCATGCTTGCTGGGAGGGCATGCTTGCTGGGAGGGCATGCCTGCTGGAGGGCATGCCTGCTGGAGGGCATGCTTGCTGGGAGGGCATGCTTGCTGGGAGGGCATGCGTGCTGGAGGGCATGCTTGCTGGGAGGGCATGCGTGCTGGAGGGCATGCCTGCTGGAGGGCATGCCTGCTGGAGGGTATGCGTGGTGGGGACATGCCTGCTGGAGGGCATGCTTGCTGGGAGGGCATGCGTGCTGGAGGGCATGCCTGCTGGAGGGCATGCCTGCTGGAGGGTATGCGTGGTGGGGACATGCCTGCTGGAGGGCATGCCTGCTGGAGGGCATGCTTGCTGGGAGGGCATGCCTGCTGGAGGGCATGCCTGCTGGAGGGCATGCCTGCTGGAGGGCATGCTTGCTGGAGGGCATGCGTGCTGGAGGGCATGCGTGCTGGAGGGCATGCGTGCTGGAGGGCATGCCTGCTGGAGGGTATGCGTGGTGGGGACATGCCTGCTGGAGGGCATGCCTGCTGGAGGGCATGCTTGCTGGGAGGGCATGCCTGCTGGAGGGCATGCGTGCTGGAGGGCATGCCTGCTGGAGGGCATGCCTGCTGGAGGGCATGCCTGCTGGGAGGGCATGCTTGCTGGAGGGCATGCCTGCTGGAGGGCATGCCTGCTGGAGGGCATGCCTGCTGGGAGGGCATGCTTGCTGGAGGGCATGCGTGCTGGAGGGCATGCCTGCTGGAGGGCATGCTTGCTGGAGGGCATGCGTGCTGGAGGGCATGCCTGCTGGAGGGCATGCCTGCTGGAGGGTATGCGTGGTGGGGACATGCCTGCTGGGGGGAATTTGTGCAGCTTGACTGGGAACAGGGATGTGGTGAGGTGTGACTCGGCGTTGCGTAAGCGGGAGAAGGGTGAGGTCTTCTGACATCAGCAGGTGGAACCTGTTTCAGTCAGTGGCAGGAAATGATGTCGGCAGCAGCGTGTTTATTTTAATAGGGGTGTAAAGAAAAACAGTTTTTTCTTTCTTTCTTCTGCGCAGACAGCATTTGCATAGAGCGCGCACACACACACACACACATTCGATAAAACACACACAAACAACACCACTATGCAAAGCTGTACAATATCACAAAGCCACGCTGTAACTTTTTTTTAAAGAACTTTATTAACAAAAGTGTACAAAAATAGTAAACAACAATGTCAAACAACATTATCAAATGTATACAACATTAACACATATATTATCATAAACATTAACATAAATACGCCAGGGGGATTGTATAAAGTAAAACAAATAAATTACATACTTAACTCAATATTTTGTAAATCATAAAGTGCTTATGTGTTTTTACAGCTTTTTTATTTTCACTATCAGATATTGATGAAATGTATTGTTTGATATACGCAGACAGCTCAGGAAAATTAGGCTTCTTGCTAGAGAATTTAGATGTGTGAATGTAAAATTTTGTCAAGATAGTTTGCAAATTGATTAGATAATACTGAGAATCGAGGTTCCTATCAAATTCAGTATATCCAAACAATACATTTTTCCAACTCAGGGTGAAATGAGGGTAAATATGACCCATAATCAAACGAGACAACCTACTCCACAGCTGTTTAGTGTGTGAAGTCACGCTGTAACTGCATATCAGTTACAAGGTGTTGTTACGTCACTATTTTCAAACCAAACGTTTTTAGACCTAAATTCAGAATTGAAGAGGAAACGTTGGTAGTATTTTTTTTCTTCTTTTTTCTTGGCATGTGTGGTGTGTCTGGGGGGGGGGTGCTCACCCATTTAAGTATTCAGGACTGGAAGTCAGTGTCAAGGTCTAACTCGGATGTACTGGCAGACTGAGTTGGGGAAATGACGTCACGCGGATGTTCTTCCGCTTATATAAAATGACGCAATTTCACCCAGCTATGACGTCTTCATTTGAGATGAAGTAGCGCATTTCGGTTTTTCACTCAACTTATATAAGGGGGCAGTTACTTTTTAATTACAGAAGGAAGAAAAAAACAGAAAAAGGTGAATCTTAACAAATTACTCACGTATAAATAATAATTAGGCATCCCGGTGGCATCGTGGTCTATTCTGTTGTCTACCAACACAGGGGATCGCCGGTTCAAATCCCTGTGTTACCGCCGGCTTGGTTGGGCGTCCCTACAGACACAGTTGGCCGTGTCTGCCGGTGGAAAGCCGGATGTGGGTATGTGTCCTGGTCGCTGCACCAGCGCCTCCTCCAGGAGGTCCGGGCGCCTGTTCGGGGGGGGGGGGACTGGGGGGAATAGCGTGATCCTCCCACGTGCTACATCCCCCTGGCGAAACTCCTCACTGTCAGGTGAAAAGAAGCGGCTGGCGACTCCACATGTATCGGAGGAGGCACGTGGTAGTCTGCAGCCCTCCCCGGATCGGCAGAGGGGGTTGGAGCAGTGACCGGGACGGCTCGGAGGAGTGGGCGAATTTCATCTCATTTCATCTCATCTCATCTCATCTCCAGCCGCTTCTCCGGAGTCGGGTCGCGGTGGCAGCAAGCTAAGTAGGGCACTCCAGACGTCCCTCTCCCCAGCAACGCCCTCCAGCTCCTCCTTGAGGATCCCAAGGTGTTCCCAGGCCAGACTGGACGGCATTTATCAATCATTATCAATCATCTGGGCATCGCATTGCTCAGCGTCCCTGGGGAAAGGGTGCTAGAAAGGAGGGTCCGACCTACTGTCGAACCCCGGATCCAGGAGGAACAATGCGGATTCCATCCTGTGCCGTGGGACCACGGACCAGCTCTTTACCCTTGCGGAAGTGCTGAGGGAGGCCACGGGAGTTTGGCCGAATACAAATGGGGAGAAAAACGAAAGATAATTAAAAGGATACAGTTCAGCCACGGCGGTGTACCTGCAACAACAGCCGTGATTCTAGAGAAACAATGCGTCATGCTTTATTTGTTCTCGACAAGATGGCAACACACCTAACAAAAACCAGTTGTGAGGCCCGAGTGCTGTGATCAGCAGTCAGAGCAGCGCAAGAATAGGTGAAACACCAGGGTCGAGCCTGGCCTCTGACTCACTCTGGCTTGTTTGAAAAAAATGCGCAAGCAAGCTATGACACACACACACACACACACACACACACACACACACACACACACACACACACACACACACACACACACACACGGTGGTGAGTCAGTGAGGATTGCATGGTATGCAGGCTTCAAGTGGGGCCAAGTGTGCAGCATAAGGACAGCAGCTGGGAACCTTCAAGTTGGCACTTGACATGTACTCATCAAGCGTCACATAAATCCCACCCTGAATGAGAACTCAAGTAGGTTATCTGCATGTTAGATCGTTTTCCATGCCCCCGTAACAAAGCAAAGCTCCCTGGTAACGCGAAGGAAGACATATAGGTAGACGTATGTAAAATTCACTGGGCTTCAGATGGAAAATTAGAAGTCTTAAGAACTTAGGCAACGTCAAGCTTCTAGTATTTCAGCACCGACAATATATCATTTGACGATTTATCATCATTTCCTGTGATCTATGAGCCTTCCAGAAGTCTGGATTTATGAAAAGTAAGCTCTTTCCAAAGCAAGAGCGAGAACGCCAAGTCTCACTCGGTGGCGTCCTCCAGAGATCAAATCTGGAGCTTTTCCATTCACATACCTATAAAACTTGCACGCGTCAAATAATATTTACGACGGAGTTCCGACTATTGTCAAAGGAGACTTTCTTTTTTGCGACTGAACGTTCATTTCTTCTTCTTTTTTGGCGCACATGTGCGTGCAAGGCTTTGGTGCGAAATTGCCTTGAAGGACCATATGTTGAAAGCGACGGCATTCCCGGTGTTTTTAACCATTTCCTTTTGGAATTCTCGGAATTCCAGAGAAATTCTCTCACCTCGTTTACGTCCCCGTGCTCTGTTGCTCCTTCCCCCCATCAGTAAACTAAAAAGAGGTAGAAAATGCAAAGGAGAGACACCGAGCGAGAGAGAGAGAGAGAGAGGAACTGGGGAGGGGTGAGTTTTATATGCGTGGCATGTGTGCACTCCCTCCAGTAACGTCTGATTTCCACAGGTTAACGTGAACTCTTCACCAGGCCTCCAGTGGTGTCATTTTCGATTAGGCTCACTTGCCTCGCGGCGGATCTCACACATCATATAACTTCATCACCCACCTGCTCTTAGCTAACCACAAATCTGTGGCTTAATTAGTAATGAGCTTCTAGCCTGAAGATACACAGTCAGGTTTGTCGATTTACCGTGGCTGGGTCAAGAGAACAATTGGTGCAAGTTTTTTTGTTTTTTTTAGGGGGGGGGGTTTCTCCCCTCCTTTTCTTTCCAATTGTATCCGCCCAATTACCCCACTCTTCCGAGCCGTCCCGGTTGCTGCTCCACCCCCCTCTGCCGATCCAGGGAGGGCCGCAAACTACCACGTGTCTCCTCCGATAGATGTGCAGTCCCCAGCCGCTTCTTTTCACCTGACAGTGAGGAGTTTCACCAGGGGGACGTAGCGCGTGGGAGGATCAGGCTATTCCCCCCCAACCCCCCCCCCCACCACAACCTGAACAGGTGCCCCAACCGACAAAACGAGGCGCTAGTGCGGCGAGCAGGATGCAAACCCACATCCGGCTTCCCACCCACGGACAGGCCCCTACACGTGTGTGTAGGGACGCCCAACCAAGCCGGAGGTAACATGGGGATTCGAACTCCAGCATTCATATTCTGCACATATTTTTATACACACACACACACACACACATATATATATAGTAGCAAATTCGGGGGGCAACCACAGGAACAGCCGCAGCCGGGACGCGAACCCGTATCTCCCACATCGTGGGAGACATCGCTAACTACTTGACTAAATGGTCAGACTCCTTAGCCAAGGGTTAACGTGTCTACTTATCCATGCAGATAATCATTTTAAGTCATGTGTCATAGATTTTTTTAAACATTTCTAAATCTTTCAACCTTGTGCAGCATGTCACTGGCCCCACACATAACCGTGGGCACACCCTTGATTTAGTTTTCACCCTGAACTTGTCTCTCAATTCCCTGAATAAGATCGATTTTGTCTCTGACCGTAAATGTATTACCTTTGATGCTTCTTTACCACCTACTACACTACCCCAGAAATGTATAATTAACTCTTTGCATCTTTAATAAGCAGTCAGCAGCGATGTTTTCTAGTTATTTTCCAGTCTGGCCAGCTGCTCTCCTCTCTTCGTCAACATTAATGACCGAGTTAGTTGGTTTAATGATTTGTGTACGTCTGCCCTTGATTTCTCGGCTCCATATACTTCCAGGGCTGTCCCAGTTATTACCACAACCCCTTGGATCAGCGAAAACATCCTTCAAAAAAAAAGGGAATATAGGAAGGCCGAACTCAGATGGGGAAAAAAACTGCTCTTGAAGTTCATCAACTGCATATGAAGGAGTAATTACCTAAATTGAATCAAGCTATTAAATATTTGAGAGCTGCTTACTTCTCTGGCTTAATTGAGAGTAATACTACACATAACCCCGGGTTTCTGTTTAGTACAGAAATTAGCTTGTGAAGCCCTCTCTCCCTACCATTTCCACTTGTTCTTCTAATGACTGTGAACATTTCTTGTCTTTCCTTGTTGACAAGATTGATGGTCTCAGGTCCAATCCCCCCCCACTGTTTCCCCCCCATGCCCCTTTCAGCCATCCGATCTTGATGTCGGAATTTGCTCCCATATCTCTTCAGTTCCTTGTTAATACTGTAGATCTCATGTGTCTCTCCTCCAGACCCTGTGATATAGTTCCAACAAACTTTTGAAATCCATCCTATTTGGCTTAGGTCCCAGCCTGCTCTCTATCATCAACTGCTCACTCACATCCGGGTCTGTACGTGACTACTTTAAAATTGCCTGTGTTCAGCCCCTCCTCAAAAAAATTCCCCCTTGACCCTTCAAGGGTAGATAATTACAGACCTATTTCCAAACGTTCTTTCTTATCCAAAATCCCTGAGAAAAAAAAATGTTGCAGACCAAATCCTGACCGAGGGTCATAACATTTTTGATAAATTTCAATCCAGCTTTCGTCACAAGCATAGTACGGGTACTGCATTACTAAGAGTATCCAAGGACATTCTTATGCACGCTGATAAAGATGACTACACTATTCTTATTCCCGTAGAATTAACTGCTGCCTTTGATACCATCGCTCATGCCATCTTACTTGATAGGTTGGGGAACTGGGTTGGTATTTCTGGTACAGCGTTAAATTGGTTTCGCTCTTATCTGACAAATAGATATTTTAATGTTTGTGTTAACAATCTCGTATCCTCATCAGCTCCCCTACTGTGTGGAGTCCCTCAGGGGTCTGTCCTTGGGTCAGTCCTCTTCTCTTTATACATGCTTCCTCTGGGTCATTTGTTTAGTCACTTTCAAGACATGTCAAACACTGTTATGCCGATGATACTCAGATCTATTTGTCTGCCAAACGTAATAACCTGAATCAACTGTCCTCCCTCCATGATTGCTTAGCTGCCACCAAAGACTGCATGTCCCTAAATTTCCTCCATCTAAACCCCGACAAAAACTGAAGTTCTCTTAATTGGTCCTGAGAACTTTGCCACTGCAGTTGATCAGTTTATTGGTCCACTTCATTCAAACATCAAACCTACCGCTAAAAGTCTTGGTATCATCTTTGACCAGAAAATGTCTTTCGATCACCATGTTACTAAACGTGTTCAATCCTGTTTTCTTCAGCTACGAAATATTGCAAAAATCAGAAATGTGTTGTCTTTTAATGATATCGAAAAATTAATTCACACTTTCATTTTCTCCCATCTAGATTAGTGTAACGCCCTCTACTCTGGTCTCAACCAAGCTACTTTAAATGGTCTACAGTTGGTTCAGAGTGCAGCTGCTAGACTACTAACCCATACTAGCCGTAGGTGTCATATTACCCCTATTCTTGCATCCCTCCATTGGCTTTCTGTAAAATTCAGAATAATCTATAAGATCTTATTGATTACATTTA
This sequence comes from Lampris incognitus, assembly GCF_029633865.1. NCBI lineage: Eukaryota > Metazoa > Chordata > Actinopteri > Lampriformes > Lampridae > Lampris > Lampris incognitus. Next base: position 49,414,536 of record NC_079217.1, on the reverse strand, counting down.
AATCACTGCATGATCTTGGCCCCAGTTACATTTCTGATCTTCTCACTCCTCATTCCACTTACCGGCCACTCCGGTCCTCAAACCTCTGTCTTTTATCCATCCCTCACTCCAGCTGCAAAACAAGAGGTGACCGCGCCTTTGCAGTTTTAGCTCGAAGCCTCTGGAATAATCTTCCCCAACCCATTGGATTCACTGAATCTTTGGACTGTTTTCAGCGGCTTTTAAAAACCCCTCAATTCAGGCAAGCCTTTTTATAGATTCCCCACCCCTGACTTCTGTTTTGTTTCATTTTTAGCTCGGTCTGTTACTCCCGACGCCATGTTTTTATATCCATTCAATTTGTTTTATGTATTTATTTGTATTTTTTTGTATGAAGTGTAAAACACTCTGTAACTCTGTTTAAAAAAAATAAATGCTTACTTGTGTACTACAACGCTACCCGGACGCCCTCAAATTGGTACAAATTTAACATCGGGGGGGGGGGGGGGGAGTTGTGCCTCCCCACACTTCTACTATGTATTCCCCTGTTTGCGTCACGGGCTGCACTTGAAATTGTTTGTATGATCAATAACTCAGATAGCCCCAACCAAATAGATAAATCAATTTTAAAAAAAAGAAGTACAAAGTCTGTTGAAATTATTGTAGTAGCTTGGACCTGGGCTCATTGGAAGGCTTCCCATTTCTCAGTTTCTTGGCTAAATAAACCATTATCTATTATCTATTATCTATTTCTTTCAGCGCAGCGAGCTGAGTTTGCATGGCCACCCCTGTGGTTAATGTGACCACTGAATTCCCATCAACCGAACATGTTTGACCTCAGCGATGTGTCAGGAAGCAGCAGTATCTCAGATGTGTTGTTTCACTATGTAACACCCAGCTTTGCGTAACTTTCCCATGTGAACGCCGGTACAAGTAAGAGAATTAAAACAAAAAACACAAAAAAAACCGTGAAATCTGTTGTGTTCTCAAAATCGATTAGGATTATTCCATTCTGCTATACTGTGTTCCCTATACACACACACACACACACACACACACATATGCATTTATATAGATAAACATTATATATATATATATATATATAAAGATTATTTAAATTAGTATTCATAATATAATATAATAACGTTATATTAATATGAACTATAAAATTAATATAATAATAGTCAAGTCAATTTTACTTGTATAGCCCAATATCACAAATTACAAATTTGTCTCAAGGGGCTTTACAGCAACACAATATAACATAATATAAAAGTGATAAATGAATAATGGAATTAATATTCTTAATATTTCGTTGCTTATTTGTTGAGCACCCTTACCGACACCATTGATGGTTTCAGGAGGGGGGGGGGCGTTTAAATTGAGTATATCATATACTCAATATTGATCATCCGCTCATTGTCATGCGGTTTGATAAAACTGCCTGTTGAAAGAGAAGAACTGTATTTGTTTTGTTTTGTTTGTTTTTTGCGTTGGTTTCAGCTCAGTATCAGTTTCCCAAGCCAACCAATCAGAAAAGGTTACAGCCCTTGCCTTTCTGTCAGTCACCAGTTCAGAGCGCAATTTGCTCCCTTGTTTTGATGCTATAATGCGACAGAGCGTTATTCTTTCTCTGCTGTGTGTCTTTGTGTACATTTGCACGTGAGTGTGTGTGTGTGTGCATGTGTGTGTGTTTTGCTACGTGGTGTCAAACCACAGTGAAGCACAGTCACATGAGCAGGACGTGTATTCTCAAGGCATGCTTTAACCACAGTGACTCAGCCATTATCTCTCGCTCTCTCTCTCTCTCTCTCTCTCTCTCTCTCTCTCTCTCTCTCTCTCTCTCTCTCTCTCTCTTTCTGTCTGTCTGTCTGTCTGTCTGTCTCTCTCTTTCTGTCTGTCTCTCTCTTTCTGTCTGTCTGTCTCTCTCTCTCTCTCACACACACACACACACACACCTCATATCTCGTTTCAACATCAGCTAACTCGGTTCTCTAGCAGGTCTTTCACATACATGGTTGCCGTCAGTATAGGAAATTGGAAAATGAGAAAAAAAAACTGTCGTCTTCTTTTTGTTGTTCACATTTGAGGACAATGACAAATGAAGTTCACAGGGTAACGGTGACGTGCTACGAGGCATCAGTATCACTGGAGCAACTGGCCAGCGGGGTCAGCGGGGGTCATACCTACAGACAGGAACGTCCCTGGCTGTCGTCGCTTGAGTCATCACAACTGGGAGAAGGTTCTACAAACAAGACTGACAAAGCACACCCAGCATGCGGAGTGTGCGCACCTTAGCTCGAGGATACAAGGTTTTAGTCACGTTTACCAGATGCAAAGCAGTCTGACGTGAGGCCAGCCTCTGAGAGCTCTTGCTCGATTTGGGCCCACGATGCTCCTCCCTTTCAGCTCCATGGGTTTGATGTTGGAATAAAAAAAAAGTTCAGCTGGTCCCAGTAAATAAATAATTTATTGTGTTTTTTGATTAATAAATAATTATCACATTTTATCTCTTATACATATTTATAAATGTTTTTTATTATCAATAAAAATGATTTAATAAACGATTTATTATTTTATCATTGTTTATTGAAATAATTTAGTTTAAAGATGCAGTCCTGCAGCTGCTAAACATCTGAACCACTGTCATCAAACCCACGACAACCTTGCCTGCATATCCTTGGCCGGGCAAACACATAGGAGGATAGTGTTAGGGGTTTGTGGAAGACCCCAAGCGCACGACACCAGGCAAAGAAAGAGTTAGCCGAAAACCGGCGTAGTTTATAAATAGTTCAGAACGAAGGCCAACACAGGAGGGCAAGGAGCAACTTAGAAAACAGGAAGTCCAAGAAAGCTCACTGGTAATCCAAATTGGGGACACGGCAGAATAATGGCACAGGAAAAAACTCCACAGAGAAAATAATAAATCCAAGGGCTGAGATAAATTCGGAGAGGATGCACAGGGAGGGAAGAGTAACCACTTCAACGAGGAGGTTACGGCACGAACTTGCCTCGAGCTCTGGGAGACCGGCAAACTTAAGCCCAGCCTTGACGAGCTGATTAGTTGCAGGTGCGGGATGAGCCGACAAGCTTTAGGTGCGTGACGGAGCGCCCGCGCAGCTCCCTGGCCGCGCGCTCAGAGGTCCCGGGCATACCAGCGAGATCACGTTGGGAAGGGGGCACGGCTGGACGGGCCGTAACAGTACCCCCCCACCCCCCGTCCACGGGAGCTACCAGGCGACTTGCCAGGCTTGTCGGGATGGGAGCGATAAAATTCAGTGAGCAGCCCAGGGTCCAGGATGAGCTGGCGGGAGACCCAGCTACGTTCCTCCGGACCGTAGCCTTCCCAGTCCACCAAATCCTGGAACCCCCGTCCTCGGTGCCGGACGTCCATCAGCCGGCGGACCTTCCACTGGGGGTGCCCATCCACGATCTCGGGGGGAGGCGGAGCTGGGGGCGGAGGCATCAGACGACTTTGGGAGACAGGCTTAACCCGAGACACATGAAAAACCGTATGGATCTTCATGGAAGCCGGAAGCTTCAGACTCACTGCCGCGGAACTGAGCACCTTCCTGATCTCAAAGGGCCCGACGAACCGGGGGTTCAGCTTCTTCGCGGTGGACTGAAGCGGGAGGTCCCTTGAGGACAGCCACACCCTTTGGCCTGGGTGGTAAGTAGGCGCTGGGGACCGGTGTCGGTTGGCTTCCCGACTGGCACACTCAGGTGCCTGGAGCAGAGCAGCTCTGGTCAATGCCCAGACGCGACGATACCGGTTCAGATGGGTCTGCACGGAGGGAACTGTCACTTCTGACTGCTGCGCAGCAAAGATAGGCGGCTGGTAGCCCAGGGACACCTCAAAAAGTGAAAGGCCAGTGGCAGAGCTGACGAGGGAGTTGATGGCATACTCGACCCAGGGGAGGAACCGGCTCCAGGAGCTGGGCTTCTTGGCGGCAACGCACCGGAGGGTAGACTCCACGCTCTGGTTCATCCTCACCATCTGCCCGTTGGTCTGTGGGTGATATCCAAAGGAGAGGCTAACAGAGGCACCCAACCCCTTACAAAAGGCCCGCCATACCTGGGAGACGAACTGGGGCCCTCGGTCCGAGACGACATCCAGGGGAAGGCCGTGGAGACAGAACACGTGGCTGATCAGGAGGTCCGCCATCTCAGAAGCCGATGGGAGTTTCGGGAGGGCCACAAGGTGCATTCCCTTACTGAAGCGGTCCACCACTGTCAGGATCACAGTGTTACCCTGGGAGGGAGGCAGTCCAGAGACGAGATCCAACGCCACATGGGACCAGGGACGGCTTGGAGTTGGGAGGCCTTGCTGCGAGCACAGACGGAGCAGGCCTTTACGAAGTCCCTGACGTCGTCCTTCATGGTGGGCCACCAGAAACGCCGATCCAGGAAGGTGAGGGTGCAGTGGACACCCGGGTGGCAAGCAAATAGACCGGTATGGCCCCACTGAAGAACCCGGGACCGGACTGAGTCAGGGGCGAACATACGGCGTGGAGGCACGTGACTCGGGGCAGGATGGGAGCGCAATGCCTGCCTGACCACGGTCTCGATGCCCCAGTTAAACACGCCAACCACCCTGGCCTCAGGAAGAATGGGAGCTGGCTCCTCTGTAGCTGGCTTCCTCCTCGGGTGTTGTCGGGACAGGGAGTCTGCCTTCGTGTTGCGGGACCCGGGGCGATAAGTCAGCGTGAAGTCAAACCGACTGAGGAAGCCGGCCCACCATGCCTGCCGACCATTGAGACGCTTGGTCGTTTGGATGAACGTCAAGTTCTTATGGTCAGTCCAGATGGTGAATGGCTGTTCTGCTCCCTCCAGCCAATGGCGCCACTCCTCCAGAGCAGCCACCACTGTCAGCAGCTCCAGGTTCCCGATATCGTAGTTCTCCTCGGCGGGGAGGAACCGGCGAGAGAAGAAGGCACATGGATGGACCTTCTGGTCAGACGCTGACCGCTGGGAGAGGACAGCCCCCAACCCGGTGTCTGAAGCGTCCACCTCCATGATGAACTGCCTCTTGGGGTCGGGTGGAGCAGGACCGGGGTGCTGGTGAACCTCTCCTTGAGGGACTGGAACGCAGAGCGGGCAGCCAGGGACCAGATGAACGGCTGGGAGGGGGAGGTCAGCCTGGTGAGAGGTTCTGCCACACAGCTGTAGCTCCTGATGAACCTCCTGTAGAAGTTCGCAAACCCGAGGAAGCTCTGCAATTCCTTCCGGGATGTGGGATCGGGCCAGTCCACCACAGCCTGGATCTTGCGGGGGTTGGCTCAGGTCTGTCCCTTCTCAACGATGAAGCCCAGGTAGTCAACGGAAGGGGAATGGAACCGGCACTTCTCTGCCTTGACGAAGAGCCGGTTCCGGAGGAGACGTTCAAGTACCTGGCAGACATGTTCCTCAAGGGTCCTGGAGCAGATGAGGATGCCATCGAGGTAGACCACCACAAACTCGTCGAGCATGTCATTCATGAGAGCCTGGAATACCGCCGAGGCGTTGGTGAGGCCGAACGGCATGACCAGGTACTCATAATGACCCCGGGGTGTCTTAAAGGCAGTCTTCCATTCGTCCCCTTTCCGGATCCTGACCAGATGATAGGCACACTGGAGATCCAGCTTAGTGAAGACAGTAGCCTGGGTGAGGGGCTCAAGGGTGGAACTCATGAGGGGAAGGGAATACTTGTTCCTGATGGTTATCTCATCGAGTTGGCGATAGTCAACGCAGGGTCGGAGGCCCCCGTCCTTCTTCTTCACGAAAAAGAATCCAGCTGCCACCTGGGAGGACGAGGGCCGAATGAGCCCCGCTGCCAAGGACACGGACATGTACTCGTCCATCGCAGCCTTCTTGGGGATGGCCAGACTGTACAGAGGACTGCTGGGAAGGGGTGCCCCAGAGCGGAGGTCGATAGCACAGTCATAAGGCCGATGAGGAGGAAGGGATTGGGCCCGGGTCTTGCTGAAAACCTCACTTAGATCATGGTACTCAGGGGGAACAGAGGAGAGGTCGGGAGGAGGGGCACGTCGGGGGGACGGGCCGGGAGCAGCCTGGAGACATTGGGCATGACAGGAGGAGCTCCACTCCATGATGGTATCGGAGGCCCAGGCGATGTGTGGCTCATGCTGCACGAACCAGGGACGTCCTAGGATCACAGGGACTAATGCGGACTGGATGATGAAGAACCGAAGCTTCTCAACATGGTTCCCTGCTATGGTGAGAGAGACGGGGTGGGTGCACTGGGTGACGCTGGCCAGGCAGTGCTCGTCCAGTGCGAAGGCCTCCATGGGCCTCTCCAGTGTCTCTAGCGGGATGTTAGCCTGGGCAGCAAACTCCGAGTCCAGGAAACACTCATCAGCTCCCGAGTCGAGGAGTGCACCCACCATGAGCCACTGGTCAGCCCAGGCCAGGGTAACACTAACCTGATGGTTCTGTGGGGCAGGGTGGCGAGAACAGGAAAGGTGGCTCCCGGGGTCCCAGTGAGCCTAGTCCTCTTGGCCGAGTGGGGCAATTGCTGATCAGATGTGCCTTCTGGCCGCAGTAAAAGTATTGACCCGCCTTGAACCGGGCCTCCCATTCGGCCGGACTAAGGCGCATGCGCTCCAGCCGCATAGGTTCCTCCCCCGTCGTGGTCTGGGGCGCGGAGGGAGAAGCGGCCACAGGGAAAGTGGGGCGAGCAGGCGTAGGGGTCCTGTCAGGAGTGCTGAACGACTGGGGAAGGGGCGGGGATCCAAGCAGGGCTCGCTCGTGCCTCCTCTCCTGGAGGCGTCCATTGATGCGGATGGCGAGCATGATCAGGTCATCGAGGGAGGTGGGCTCCTCCCGGGTGGCTAGCTGGTCCTTGACAGCCTCGCTGAGACCTCTCCGGTAGGTAACCCGAAGCGACTGGTCGTTCCAGCCGCTCTCAGCTGCGGCAAGCTTGAACTCAACTGAGTAGTCCGGGACACTGCCACTGCCCTGTTGGATACTGCTCAGCCAAGCACCAGGGTCCTAGCCACAGACCGGATGGTGGAATACCTTCCGTAGCTCCACCACAAAGTCCCCGTAGGTGAGGCAGAAACTGGCCCCCATGGACCAGGAAGGAGTGGCCCACTGAGATGCTTGGCCTGTGAGCAGGTTGGTCACGTAAGCAACACGGGCAGCATCAGACATGAACATGCTAGGCTGGTGCGTGAAGACCAGCTCACACTGCATGATGAACGTGGCACGGGTCTCGAAGTTGCCATCAAATGGTCGTGGACTGGAGAGGCAGGGCTCCCGGGGAACTGGGTTGAGCCCCACAGGGTTAACCGTAGCAGTGGGCCCAGGTTACCCACGACTCCAGGTGCAGGCTGGACCGGCGGCTGGGTCGTGAGAGCCGCCATGATGGTCTGCAACTGCCGATGGGATCTCTGCTTGTTGGCTCGCCAATGCCGCCTGCTGGCTCGTTAGGTTGTCCACAGAGGTCTGGAGGGGCTGGACCTGAGCCTGAAGATCCCTCACAGCAACAGAGGCCGCCTCTAGCCGCTGGGAGTGGGAGTTGGTCAGTTGGATCTGCTTGATGAGAGCTGCTTGAACCGGACTGGTCGGTATGCTCTCTGTGCCGGCTGGGGTCGTCATGGCAAGTTCGTACTGTTAGAATAGTGTTAGGGGTTTGTGGAAGACCCCAAGCGCATGACACCAGGCAGAGAAAGAGTTAGCCGAAAACCAGCGTAGTTTATAAATAGTTCAGAACGAAGGTCAACACAGGAGGGCAAGGAGCAATTTAGAAAACAGGAAATTCCCAGAAAGCTCACTGGTAATCCAAATTGGGGACACGGCAGAATAATAGCACAGGAAAAAACTCCACAGAGAAAATAGTAAATCCAAGGGCTGAGATAAACTCGGAGAGGATGCACAGGGAGGGAAGAGTAACCACTTCAATGAGGAGGTTACGGCACGAACTTGCCATGAGCTCTGGGAGACCAGCAAACTTAAGCCCAGCCTTGACGAGCTGATTAGTTGAAGTTGCGAGACGGAGCGTGCGGGATGCGTGACGGAGCGTGCGGGATGAGCCGACAAGCTTCAGGTGTGAGACGGAGCGCGCCTGGCTCGTTCCCGTTGCCAAGCGCGCAGCTCCTGGGCCGCGCGCTCAGAGGTCCCGGGCGTACCAGCGAGATCACGTTGGGAAGGGGGCACGGCTTGGCGGGCCGTAACAGATAGAGCAGACATAATATAAGCATGTGGCTTGATAGGGCTATGGCATGAAGTTAAAGGAAATTTGTATAATAATAATAATTGGCGTTATTTTACTATACAGGGTTTGAAAACTGTTGTCCATTACAGCTGTTCAAGGAACCGATGCCAAAACAGACACATTTTAAATGTATAGACGTGAAAAAACAGCTGCTTGCTAAATGTAGTCGCGGTCAGCCGTATACTAGGCTTTAACCTAGTCTTGTTACATACATTTTATGAAAGACAGTGATGCTAAACTGGAAAAAAACCCCAAATAAACTGAAAGTAACAAAACAGTTACTCCTCTCAGTGTTTTTGGCATGTTTCTGCAGAGATGCTAGTCTGAGATGCTAGTCTTCCAGGTTATCTCTAGTCACGATTACACTACAAGGCCAAAGGTTTGTGGACACCCGAACATTACATCCATATGTGCTTGTTGAACATCTCGTTCCAAAACCATGGGCATTAATGCGGAGTTGGTCCCCCCTTTGCTGCTATAACAGCCTCCAATCTTTTGGGAAGGCTTTCCACTAGTTTTTTAAACAAGGCTGTGAGGATTCTCTCCCATTCAGCCACAAGAGTTAGTGAGGTTGGGCACTGATGTTGGGGAGAAGGCCTGGCTTACAGTTGATGTTCCAGTTCATCCCAAAGATGTTGGCTAGGGTTGAGGTCAGGGTTCTCTGCAGGCCAGTCAAGTTCTTCCACACCAACCTCAGCAAACCATGACTTTATGGACCTCACTTTGTGCATGTGGACACTGTCAAGCTGAAAAGGGAAATGACCTTCCCCAAACTGTTGCCAAAAAGTAGTTTACCTTCACTGGAACTAAGGGGCCTAGCCCAAACGACGAAACCAGTTCCAGACCGTTATTCCTCCTCCACCAGACTTCACTGTTGGCACTATGCATTCGGTCAGGTAGCATTCTCCTGGCATCGACCAAACCCAGATTGGTCCATCAGACTGCCAGATAGCATGATTCATCACTCAAGAGAATGTGTTTCCACTGCTCCACAGTCCAATGATGGTGTGCTTTACACCACCCCTGCTGACAATTGGCATTGTGCAAGGTGAGCTTATGCTTGAGTGCAGCTGCTTGGCCATGGAAACCCATTTCATGAAGCTCCTGGTGTACAGCTATTGTGCTGACGTTGCTTCCAGAGGCAGCTTGGAACTCAGTAGTGAGTGTTGCAACCGAGGACAGATGATTTTTACACATTACATGCCTCAGCTCTCGGCGGTCCCATTCTATGGTCTTTCTTGTCCTACCACTTCATGGCTAAGCTGTTGTTGCTCAAAGACGTTTCCACTCTTCACAATAACAGACTTAGACTTGACCAGGGCAGATCTAACAGGGCACAAATTTGACTAACTGATTTGTTGGAAAGGCGGAGAAAAGTTGAAAGCCACTGAGCTCTTAAATATGACCCATCTATAGAGACTGCATGGCTGTGTGCTTCATTTTATGCACCTGTTAGCAATGAGTAGCAAATACCTAAACCCACTAATTAGAAGGGGTGTCCAAATAGTTATGGCCATATGGTATATGTAAAACTGTTGTGTATCATATTATACAGCAGATTAGGTGGAAAAAAATGCATTCTAAATGTTCTGTTGTCTTTTACAACCTCTGATCCAGCCATCGCTCCTGGTAATATACGCCAACATAAGTTCCAGTATAAAGCAGTGTTGGAGTGAATGAGCATCTACATATACTCATTACTGCAGACATATGCACAGGAGGCTTATAGGGAGTAGTGTGGCCTGAATCTAAAGCCTGCTTTTGAAAAACACAATCCGCAAAATATAAAGCTCTTGCTATGAGCTGAAATATGTAAATTAAGATATGCAAGTACCTTCCATCCCTCAACCCAAACACAACCCAAATTAAAAAAGAAAAAAAACCCACTACCAGCCTGACGGGAATACGACTTTACCGCTTGCATAGATCTGTTTTAAGCCCTTCAGGCCCGTGTTTGGTAAAGATGTTTAGCTGGCTTTACAGCTAGTCAGTAATGCCCACAAAACCTCTGTCGTGGATGCCCCACAGTTCATATTCAAATTAGATGAAACTATTGTTCTCACCGGCGGAATTTGAATGGAGGCTACAGTGTTTGCAATGACATGTTATGACTCTTTGCAGATTAGGCAAATTAGGCCTGTGACCATTTATGATGGGAAACGTTCATGTACACCCCCCCTCCCTCCTCCCTCACAAACTGTTGCCAAGATCCCTTTAGCAGGGCACTTCACCCACTCGGCTCCATTCTAGCTGTGTGGCAGCAAACAGCAGAAGACTGTAGCTCCATGAGAGGGAACGTTATGTGTATGAATATGTAGCAGGGCATTTATTTATTTATTTTTCAGAAAGAGAATGTGTGCATGGTAGACCAAACCTTGGAAAAGTAAGCTTAAAAAAAGTGCCAAAAATCTATTCCTTTCCTCTCGCACACATCTTACATGGCTCTCAGGGATGTTTTCTTAGACGTGTTTGACCAGCCTGGCTGGAAGAGAACAGTGCTTACTGTTGCCACAAATCAACAGTTTTGGAAGGGCTGTGACCATTTTGAGCAAAGCTCAAAACTAAGCTCAAGAATTTACACCCAAAATCAGGTTCGAAACACTTTAACTTCTACCTCGGAGGTAAACAAACAAGATGGTCAACATCATCTCTGTTTATATGTTGCAGGGATGATGCTCCATTAGCAGCAATGGTACTGAGCAGTCTTCAGTGTGTCTGTGAACTGCCGCTGAAATGTGTCAGTGACACCAATAGTTTATTTTGTTTTTTTTAACTACTTTATTAATCCCCATGGGGGCAATTCTTTCTCTGCATTTAACCCATCCTAGCTGTGTAGCTAGGAGCAGTGGGACCAACTCGGTTCGTCTTGCCATGCCTCGGTCAGGGGCACAGACAGGAGTAGTAACCCTAACATGCATGTGTTTTTGATGGGGGGGGACCGGGGCATCTGGGGGAAACCCACCGCAGACACGGGGAGAACATGCAAACTCCACACACAGGAGGACGATCTGGGATGACCCTCAAGGTTGGACAACCCCGGGGTTCAAACCCAGGGCCTTCTTGCTGTGAGGCGACGGCGCTAACCACTGGGCCACGTGCCACCCAGATATGCACAACGTGTGATCCTAGTTTGACATTACTTTTGGTGGGCTACATTGAAATAAGAAATGAGAAAATGCAAATAACAACACTACACACCGCTGTTGTCACGAATGCCATCGAAGACGGGGATTTGACAGACAAACACAAATTATGGCTGCTGGTGTACTGGTATCCCTACGAAACAAACAGAGACAATGTTGAAAATCGAGATGAGCAACGGGGGATTTGTGTAAATTTACCAAAGCGGGTGATGGAGGGGGGGGGGGAGAAACAAAAACAAAACTTGCCATCGTGTTTTTCCTCTATGCTGCTGAGAAATTAACATGCCATGTATGTCACTAAAAATGAAACTCACTTTATACTCCTGTTCTTAAACCTATCCTTAAATGGAGTCACGAGTGTGATGGTTTTTTCCACTGCTGACTTAGTGTGACTCTCGACTGACAGAACAGGTTAGGTTTGTCATGGGTGTGTGATCTGGATCATCGGGGCTCTCCCATCCCCTGATTGGCGTTTCAGTTCACCTGCGCCCGCTTGCCTGAGTGACCCTGATTGCCCGGATTCGCTCACCTCTTCCCTTCTCCGATTGGCTGTGCGGTCCCTGCGCAACTGCGCCCAATCTCCCTCCCCTTTCTCCGATTGGCTGTACGGATCCTGCGCCCATGCGCCCGATCTCCCTGATCCCCCCCCCCCCGGGTGCCCCTTGGTTGCTCGGGCTCCTTGTCGGTTCGTCTCACTCGCTCACTCTTGGTCGCCGGATCGCCTCGTCATTTTGTGAGCTTTCCTGCTGTGTGTAAGTGTTTGTGTTATTAAAGCGTTGTTCAAGCCCAGCCTGTCCTTGCTGTCTGCATTTGGGTCCTCTCCTGCTGTCGCCGTGACAAGGTTGTTGTTGCCGTATCTTCTCCTGTGTGTGGGTGTGTGGGTGTGTCTGTTGGTGCACATACAGTGAGGTCATGTGTGCTATGTCTGCATTCCTTAAAAAGTTTCAATTTGAAATCTGACGTAAAAATAATAATAATTAAAAAAATCTAAATCGAATTGATGTTAAAGTTATGCAACTGTAACCGGTTATTTTTTGCTCTGTGCGGGATTCGATACCTCAAGGCGACATCACTAACCGCTCGGCTAAAGGGCCAATCTCGTTAGTTAGGGACTAACGTGTGTTATTAGTAGTTTACACAACTATCGTTTATTTCCACAAAAAAAAGAAGGTAAAGTATATTTGTGGCGACGTATGCTGAAAATGGCGTCGGGTCCGCTGAGTGGGCGGTTCCAGCCCATCATATTGAGTGACCGCTGAAAGCTGGCGTCGCTGGGGGATGCTCTGTTAATTTCCATGACCATACAGCTGTGAGCGACGTTACGTGGCAACAGATAGCGCGTGCTTTATTATCTAACACTTGTCGTCTGAAACTTAACATGATGAACTGTCTGTCAAACTACAACAGTCAGCATCTGTAATGGCCGCTGGTAATGCTTTTACTGGCGATATTGATTGATAACATTATGCATTAAAAACCTCCTAGTGTGGTACTGGCATGTGTGGGGGGCATCCCCTTGGTTTCAACAGCAGCTGTGAACCCTCCCCGCCTCGTTGGACAAGCGTTAGCCACACGATATTAGCCTTGCTAACAACACTATAAATCCCAACCACGGTCTCTGATCCCAGTGGCGCCCCCAAGGGGTGGCCAGGGCCACCCTGATACTATCCCTGCCCCCCCCCCCCCGCTGGCCCCCCCAGCCACGAGTCGCATATGCAGAATATGCTTCTGATTATGCATAATATGCTTCTATCTGATATTTTACATTAGGTGCTGTTCATTTAAAATCAATAATGTATATTTTTCTTAACTCTCATATTGACAGTTTTCAACTAGCCTATACAATATACTACAACAGCATCATAGAATTCCCGAAATTCAGTCATGGCTTTTGGTTTTGGTGTGCCACCCCAAGAGTTTTAGTGGCCCCATTTGGCCACCCCTACGAAAGATTTCTGGGGGCGCCACTGTCTGATCCAGGCCTTTAGATGGGCGAGGGTTAATAGTATCAGGTCGGTGAGGGTTGAAGTTAGGTACACGAAAAACATGTATTCAAATACTTACTTGTGCTCTGTTGGCACCGTGAACAGAAGCCTCATTGTCTCTGGGTCCTGCCGCTTAAGCACAATAGAGCCGAGTGGAGGCGGCAAATCCGCGCCGTACATTCCGACATGACACGTTTCCCTGAAAACCTCACCCATTCTCCTGCGGTCCCGCCAGGGACTCCTCACCCCTGCCCCCAGCTACAGCTTCACAGCGAGATGCTGCGGACTAGCTGACGGTGCGTAGACATACGAGTGTGTTGTGGTGTAGATTACTCAACGATGAGGGTGGTGAGATTACTCAACCTGCTCCGTGGGACTGACCTTGGGAAGAACCTGAGATGTGGAAATTGGCTAGTCTTCATCTACATAGACGGATAACGACACCCACACCTACAAGTAGAAGCTTGAGATAGGGGAATGAAAGATTAAAAACCCACATTTCTCCTTTGGGGGTCATGACCCCCCCCCCAAAAAAAGAGGACAAAAAGACAGACCATATACAGAGCTGCAGGAATGAGGAACACGTTATTTGTCATTTCATTTCATGTACTTCCATACATGAAATTAAACGAAATTTACAGTGCAACACAAAGACAAAAACACATATCCAAACTAACACATATATCCAAACTAACACACACACACACACACACACACACACACACACACACACACACACACACACACACACATTCTGCCCAATGTTTGCATCATTCATAAAACTTAACATAATAAAACATTCATCAATGTTTCGCTTTATCCAAATGTAGTGAAAATTGAGGTGGTCAAAATTATTAGCCCCCATGTGATTTTTTTTTTTTTGCTTTCAAAACACACCTGACCAGTCAATCAGCTTTCAAACCACACCAGTCTGCTGCCAGCCTAGCTTTAGCTCGCTGCTGGGTCTTCCAGCAAGACAATGACCCGAAGCATACATCCAAGTTGGTCCAAAACTTTTTGAAGGACCCCAAAATCAAGGTCCTGGAGTGGCCCTCTCAGAGCCCAGATCTCAATCTTATTGAGAATCTGTGGCGGGAGCTCAAGGTTAATGTCCATGCTCAAAAACCACACAATCTGGATGAGCTGGAACAACGTGCCATGGAAGAATGGGCTCAGATCCCTCAAGACACACGTGCCAAGTCCAACCTAGTTAGAAACTCCCATAATAGGTTGTTGTCAGTTGTGAGTCAGAAAGGTTACGCTATTGACTGTTATTGTTAGAGGGCTAATAATGTTGGCCTTGTCATTTTTGTTTTTTTCCGGTTTCAATTCAGTGCGTCAGTAAAATATCCTAATCAAGCTTAGTGGAGATTTTGTCTTTGTTCTTTTGGAAGCAATTAAACTATAAACACTTTTGGTTATGGTCATTTCCATGGAAAAGTTAAGGGTTTTGTTTGATTTCATAAAGGGGGCTAATAATTTTGACCTTAACTGTATATATAGCCAAACTAAAACAAATAAAAAAACAGAAACAAAACGAAATAATAATAAAATCACTATCCAGGGGAATGAACACCAGCCAGGATGACTATTGGAACTGCCAGTCTCCATGGGCTAGCAGTTAGCTTAGTTTGCCCCGCTTCCGCATCCTGTCAGACCGCTCTCGGTGCTTCCTCCTCGGGCACAGCTCCAGGCAGGGACGTGGTCCTTGGGCCCACCGGACGAGACCAGGCTGCCTCAGCTGATCCAACACCAGCTCTCCCATATCTATTTTGTAACAAAAAATAAATGAATATATATATATATGTTTTAATTTTAGTTGGCCTTTAAATGATCTCCAAGATCCATCACCTCCATCAGACTGCTGCCTTACTGGAATACATTTTTAACGAGTGTGCTCAAGTCTTACACTCCCTCCCACACTCACAGTAAACAAAGTAGTAGTAGTGTTTCTGTCATCAATCATCACTACGTCATTCCTTCCAGATGACACACATAACCGTAACCTGACTTCAGGCCACATGATTAGATGAAGATGGAAAAGCCGACAGGACAGTTTTATTACCATAAAAGTAAACTTTTATTATGCTATTTTATTATTATTATTCAAACCGGGGAGTGATTGTGAGTACTATCCAGTAGATGTTGACCTGAAGTCATAAGGGCCTTTTTCTTCATCTAAACTGGAAAGGGCCACATTATTTTCCATGATGAACGGAAAGCTTGACTAACATGGTCTATTATGATTGCTATTATCTTAACTCAACCACCTGATTCCAATTCACCGAGAGTGTTATTCTTTTTTTTAGGATTTTTTTTCTCCCCTTTTCTCCCCAATTGTATCCGTCCAATTACCCCACTCTTCCGAGCTGTCCACTTGCCTCCTCCGAGTCACCAGCCATTTCTTTTCACCTGACAGTGAGGAGTTTCACCAGGGGGATGTGGCTCATGGGAGGATCACACTATTGCCCCCAGTCCCCCCCACCGAACAGGCGCCCAGACCGACCAGAAGAGGTGCTAGTGCAGCGAACAGGACACATACCCACATTCGGCTTCCCACCCGCATACAGGGCCAGCTGTGTCTGTAGGGAGGCCTGACTAAGCTGGAGGTAACATGGAGATTCGAACCAGCGATCCTCTTGTGGTAGGCAACGGAATAGGCCACTTCACTACCCAGAAACCCCTGGAATACATTTTTAAGGAGTCCGCTCAAGTCATACACTCCCACACTCACAGTAAACAAAGTCGTAGTAGTGTCAGTGGCATCAGTCAACACTACCCAGCGCCGGATTAAATGGATAGATTACACTAGGCATAGCATTTTTCTTGCCCCCCCCTCCTCCCCCTTCCCATCTCACCCCAACCCCAAACAAGCACATTTTGATACTTTGTAAATAAACAATATTACTTTTAACTGCCACATGGTTATTATGTTTAATTAGTTAGGTATATATTTTTGTTTATTATTATCTAGCCATAGCTTAAAATATTCATGTTAAATATTTTTAATTTAGAGCAAAACTTGATGTTTTTATCTGTCTGTCTGGGCCCCCCTGTGGCAATTAGACCCTAGGCAGCTGCCTAGTTTTGCCTATGCCTAGACCCGGCCCTGTCACTACCTCATTGCCTTCCAGACCAGACTGATGACACACATAACCACAACTTGACTTGATGTCACATTACTGGATGATGATGGATTAGCTGACAGGACAGTTTTTATTACCATAAAAGTCAACTTTTATTATACTAGTTTATTATCATTATTATTATCATTCAAACCGGGGAGTGATTGTAAGTACTATCCAATAGACGTTGACCTGAGGTCATAAGGGCCTTTTTCTTCATCTAAACTGGGAAGGGCCACATTATTTTCCATGATAAACGGAAAGCTTGACTAAAATGGTCTATTATGATTACTGTTATCTTAACTCAACCTCCTGATTCCAATTCACCAAGAATGCTTTCGTATTTTTTTAGGATTTTTTTTCTCCCCTTTTCTCCCCAATTGTATCTGTCCAATTACCCCACTCTTCCGAGCTGTCCACTTGCCTCCTCCGAATCGCCAGCCTTTTCTTTTCACCTGACAGTGAGGAGTTTCACCAGGGGGATGTGGCGCGTGGAAGGATCACGCTATTCTCCCCCAGTCCCCCCGAACAGAGGCCCCGACCGACCAGAAGAGGCGCTAGTGCAGCGACCAGGACACATACCCACATCCGGCTTCCCACCCACATACAGGGCCAGCTGTGTCTGTAGGGTGGCCCAACCAAGCTGGAGGTAACACGGGGATTCGAACCAGCGATCCTCGTGTTTGTAGGCAACGGAATAGACCGCTTCACTCCCCGGAAACCCCTGGAATACGTTTTTAAGGAGTCCGCTCAAGTCATACACTCCCACACTCACAGTAAACAAAGTCGTAGTACTGTAGCATCAGTCATCACTACCTCATTGCCTTCCAGACCAGACTGATGACACACATAACCACAACCTGACTTGATGTCACATTACTGGATGATGATGGATTAGCTGACAGGACAGTTTTTATTACCATAAAAGTCAACTTTTATTATACTACTTTATTATCATTATTATTATTCAAACCGGGGAGTGATTGTAAGTACTATCCAGTAGATGTTGACCTGAAGTCATAAGGGCCTTTTTCTTCATCTAAACTGGGAAGGGCCACATTATTTTCCATGATGAACGGAAAGCTTGACTAAAATGAGCTATTATCTTTTTTCTTTTCCTTTTTTTCACCTTTTTCCTCCCCAATTGTACTTGGCCAATTACCCCACTCTTCCGAGCCATCCCGGTCGCTGCTCCACCCCCTCTGCCGATCCGGGGAGGGCTGCAGACTACCACATGCCTCCTCCCATACATGTGGAGTCGCCAGCTGCTTCTTTTCACCTGACTGTGAGGAGTTTCGCCAGGGCGACGTAGCGCGTGGGAGGATCACGCTATCCTCCCCCTCCTCTCTGAACAGGCGCCCCGACCGACCAGAGGAGGCGCCAGTGCAACGATCAGGACACATACCCACATCCAACTCCCTGCCCGCATACAGGGCCAGTTGTGTCTGCAGGGAGGCCCTACCAAGCTGGAGGCAACAGCGGGGATTCGAACCAGCGACCCTCGTGTTGGTAGACAACAGAATAGACCGCTGCGCTACACGGACGCCCGATTACTACTATCTTAACTCAACCACCTGATTCCAAGTCACCAAGAATATATCTGACTGTGTTTAAGCATGCTGAGTTGTGTGTTGTTTTACAGACACAAGAAAGACGTAGCAGATCAAAGTAAGAGGACAAATTTAAACAATTGTAACATGTAAGAATATATGGATCCGTCCACCTTTAATATATAACATATTGCAAAAACAAATGCCAAGTAAATAACAGCTCCTTCAAGCATATAATGTCCAAGTGTTGCGATTTGGGTTTGTGTGTGCTGTGACCAGCCTGAGGAAGAGGAAGAAACTACAGTAACGCTGCACAGGAAACACTGTAAAATGTTAAAAATTAACTTCCTCTTTGGTTTGTCAGATTAAGATGTGGCTGCCAGTTCAGAGGTCACACTAACTGCTTCTCTCCGTGTGCGCGTGTGAAATGTTAAAATACCCTTATAGTGTTTCAAACTACAGATGGGTTAATAGGTTTCTTTGGCAAAGGGTTTTTTTTTGAAAGTGACTGAACACAAACATACTAATATAAAGCTTTAAATTCTTGAAGAAAACTATTTTTTTTTTTTGGTGATAGGAGTGTAGGTGTAACTCGACAGCTGTTTTTGGACTACTGTTATTTGCGGTCTTACTGTCGGCATCAGCAGCGTTTACCTGTTATTATCTCACAATAGGGGCTGTCGACCACAACTTGTCCTTTCAAATTAGAATCTGATAGAAAATAACCAGGCAGTCCTACAAATGGTGAGCTTTATGTTTAGTCCAGATACAGCTAAAACTGATTTTTGTGTAGCATTGTACTAAAAACCGAATGTTGTGTAGCATTGTAATACACGACGGATACCGTTTTGGAAGTAATCTCTGTAATCCAATCCTCTAGTCTCCAGCTCTGGTAGACAGTGTCTGATCTCATTCTCTACCAGTCATTAAGATTAGAGCTAATCATAAAACATAACCTTGAACTGATAAGGGCTGCGATGACATAAATAATCTTTTTGCCTTGTATTTGACCAATGAGTAAGAATGCCAACTTTTCTTTTTTTTATATCAGTCCTACGGTTAAATTACAAATTTACAATGCATGTTGCACTGTGGTTGAGGAAAGTCGAGTGACTCAAACGTCACAAAAATAAATAGAGTTTGGTAACACTTTCTGTGACACCCATGCCTATAATGCATTATAAACATACTTATAATACGTTATAATCCGAATATAACACATTATAATTATAGTTATAAGCACTCATACATTTTCACAATGTTTTATAGCAATAACCATAACACATTATAAAGCATTTTATAATGACTTATAAGGTCAAGTATCATAAGTATCATAATACCTCATAATTGCTGGTCACTCGCATGTGCACTGGCGCAATACGCAGCACTTTAATGTTTTCGTTAATGGAAAGAGTTTTATAATTATATGTTTTTGTTATAACAACAATAATAATAACAATGAGGAGGTCCGTGGAAGTTCAACCCCTCCTCCACGTGGCACGAATTGGGCAACGCAAGTATGGCAAGCCAGCAACACAAGCGGCCAAAGGGGCCCTGACAATTTAACACAATGATGCAGTTACGACTAACTAAATCACCATATCGCATCGGTCATCACGCGGGTCAACAAGGACTGCAATCCCCAGCGAGGAACCAGGCTGGGATCAAAAAGTCTGCTACTGTAACAAACTCTACCCACCAAGTACTAGAGGAACACCACACCGAGGATACACCTCACAGTGGCCTTCTATGTACAACAACAACTGCTCCCTAAGACAGAGGAGACACAGAACTCAAAGAATTACAGACCCGTCACCTACCTACCAACATTGTACAAGATCATCACCTCCATCATCACAGAGAGGACTTACAGATTCCTCGACAAAAACAACTTGTTACCAGCAGAACAGAAGGGATGTAAGAAAGGTAGCTACAGATGCAAGGGCCAGCTACTCACCAATAAAGCCATATTGCAAGAGATCAAATCTAAGTAAAATAACTTGTTAACAGCATGGATTGACTACAGGAAGGTATTTGACAACATGCCACACTCCTGGATAGAGAAGAGCCTCAAGATCTACAGAGTCTGCCCAACAACTATCAAATTCATCACAGAGAGCATGAAGACCTGGAAGACCATCCTGAATTTAAATCATGCAGAGGGGTCGTTAACATCGAGACCGATCAACATCAGAAGCGGAATCTTCCAAGGGGACTCACTATCACCACTGCTCTTCTGCCTTGCACTAGTGCCACTCAGCAATCTACTGAATAACAGCAGCTATGGGTACAAATCACAGAATGGCAAACTGACACACCTGTTCTACATTGATGACCTCAAGACGTTTACCAAGGGCAAATCATCGTCAAGACCTTAAGCGATGATATCAAGAGGGAATTCAGAATCGACAAGTGGGCCAAAACCACTTTTAAGAGAGGAAGACTTTCCAAGACTGCAGACTTAGACCTTTGACACTGACACCATAATCGAAGAGCTAGACCAAGATGGCACATACGTACAAGTACCTAGGAGTGATGGAAAGGAGATGGCATACAATACTCAACCATGAAGGAGAAGATCCAGAAAGAGAACCACAGGAGAGTGCATATGGTACTGAAGAGCGCACTCAGTGTGGCTAACAGAATTTAAGCTATCAACATCCTAGTGATACCTGTAGTGACATACAGCTTTAACATCAACTGGAAACTGAACGACATCAAGAGACTAGACACCAAGACAAGAAAGATGCTGACCATGGAGAAGATATACCACCCGAAAGCAGATGTTGACAGGCTGTACCTACCAAGAGCTTCAGGAGGACGAGGCCTAGTCCAACTCGAACTGGCCTTCAAGACTACCACTATCAGGCTGGATGTATACCTGACAAAAACAAATGACCCACTCCAGTCCTCCGAATAGTAAAACATCAGATCTATTCAAGATTCTTTATTTGTTACATCTTTATTTGTTACAAAATAGTACATTTCTTGTGTTTTGGCTCCTCAACACTGCAGCACCAATAGTAATAAAATAACAACAAAACAGAACAAACAAGCAGTGATAATAATAAAGTCTGTGGTGTAGGTAGGGTGCTGTGTGTGTGTGTGTGTGTGTGTGTGTGTAGGCCCAGTCTTAATAAATGTGCATATGTGTATGTAGTTATTTTGTATATTTGGGTGTTTGTGTATGCCAAACTATGTCTATGTGAGTGTGTTTGTGTGTAAACTGATAATCCGCTGAAGACCATGGGTCAGTACCAGTCAGTCCGGCACCAGGCTTAGTGTCTTTAATGTTCTTTGTTCAAAAGCCAGGTTGCTTGGTGGAAAAAGCTATTCCGGAGCCTACTGGTCCGAGCTTTGAGGCTGTGGTACTGCTTGCCTGATGGTAGCAGCTGGAACAGCCCATAGTTGGGGTGGCTGGGGTCTTTGATAATCCTATGGGCTTTGCTGACACAACGTCCATTGTAGTATATGAACTGGATGGAGGGAAGCTCGCATCCACTGGTGTCCTGGGCTGTCCGCATAACCCTCTGCAGTGGTTTGCGGTTGTGGGCAGTACAGTTCCCATGCCAGGCGGTGATGCATCCAGTCAAGATGCTCTCAGTTGTGCCTCTGTAGAAGGCCCGTAGAATCCTGGGCCCCATGAAAAACTTCTTCAGTCACCCGAGGTGAAAGAGGCATTGCTGTGCCTTTTTCCCCGCTGTTGTGTTCATCACAGGTGAGGTCCCTGGTAATGTGGACACCGAAGAACTTGAAGCACTTGATCCTCTTTACAGCAGTCCCATTGATGGTGATGGAGTCCAGCCTCCCCCCTCTCTTCCTGTAGTCCACAATCAGCTCCTTGGTTTTGTCGACATTGAGCGAGAGGTTACTCTCCTGTTGACCTCTCTCCTGTATGCCGTCTCGTCATCGTCATCGTCGGCGATCAGGCCCATCACCGTCGTGTCGACAGCAAACTTTATCACCAAGTTGGAGCAATGTGTGGCCACGCAGTCATGGGTGTACAGGGAGTAGAGGAGGGGACTCAGGACGCAGCACTGGGGGGCTCCTTCAATAAAGAGCTCTGTCAATAAAGAAGCTGCACAATTCAAGAAAGAGCTTGATGTCCCAGAAACCCCACCAACGGAAAATGAGGCAACTACCATATACGCCAAATGTATGAAGCAGAAGGAAAAACACCATGGCAAGCAGCAACTGCAAAAAACCGGGAGGACAAAACGGTGCACAGGAATAACTCAAAAAGAATTAAATATGCAGATGTGGACCAACAAAAGACACACCAGTGGCTGAGGACCACCAGACTGAAAGCAGAATCAGAAGGCCTGATAATTGCTGCACAAGTTCAGAGCCTGGCAACCAGATCCTATCACCATCGCATCATCAAAGATGGAACAGATCCAAAATGCAGAATCTGTAGAATGTACGAAGAAACGATTGACCACATTGTCTCAGGCTGCCTGGAACTGGCAAACACCCAGTACATATACAGGCACAACAAGGCAGCAGCCTACCTGCACTGGAAGATCTGCAGGAGTTACAAGATCAAGATGACTGAGAAGTGGTACGAACATCAGCCAAAAACGGTCACTGAGAACAATGATGTCCCCATCCTGTGGGACATGCCCATCCAAACTGACAGAGAGATAAAAGACAACAAGCCTGACATCGTTATCAAGGGCAGGAAGGAAAAGAGGTGCATGCTCATCGACAAGGCAATACCATCCGAAAAAAAAACAACAACATAAAAACACCTCAGTGAAAGTCACAGAGAAGCTGACCAAGTACAAAGACCTGGAGATTGAAATCAACAGGATGTGGTGAAGACCGAAACAACACCAGTGGTCATTGGAGCTGTAAGACTCATGAAGAAGATAATGGAAAAGTTCACCAACCGTATCCCAGGAAACAACAACACCCATGCAGTCCAGAAGATCGCCCTACTCGGAACAGTCCACATATTAAGACGAGTACTGTCAATCAAGTGACATCTGCCCTATAGCGCCTCAGGTCCATAGTTTGGACCCAGCTCTACAGGATGTAAAACAGGAAACACGAAAGAAACAACAAAAACAGCAATAATAATAACAATAATAATAATAATAATAATAATAATAATATGCTCCAGCAACCCCCCGCGAAATTTGCGGCAGAGAAACCAAAAGGCTGTGTCAATTTTAATTGAATATTCCCCCCAGGCTCTGTTGTGGTACCATGCAGGATCAGAAGTCTGTTTCTCCCCTGAAATCATTCGACCTGGAAACATGCCCAGTTTTACCTGACCTGTGAGAAACAAGGAATAAGCCGAAAGAAAAAGTTCAGCTGAACACACTATTTATTTGCATAGATGTTTCACTCACCTAAGTAACATCTTCAGTCTAAACTGACTGCAGGTATCCCCACCCTTATAAACAACACAGTACAATACAGTTGCCTAACAACCGAAACTAACGACCAGTATCATACGCAAATATGGTTGTAACCATTGACTTATGAAACAAGTCTGTCAATAAACCTATCAAGATGAACTGATTCAACTTGCACTGATTCAACTTGCTTTGAGGGCGTCCGGGTGGCGTGGTGGTCTACTCCGTTGCCTACCAACACGGGGATCTCCGGTTCGAATTCCCTTGTTACCGCCGGCTTGGTCGGGGGTCCCTACAGACACAATTGGCCATGTCTGCGGGTGTGAAGCCGGAGGTGGGAATGTGTCCTGGTCGCTGCACTAGCGTCTCCTCTGGTCGGTCGGGGTGCCTATTTTTTCTTTTGTTTTTTTTTGCGGAGGGGGGGGGGGCTGGGGATAATAGCGTGATCCTCCACGCGCTACGTCATCCTGGCGAAACTCCTCACTGTCAGGTGAAAAGAAGCGGCTGGCGACTCCACGTGTATCGGAGGAGGCATGTGGTAGTCTGCAGCTCTCCCCGGATCGGCAGAGGGGTTTAGCGGCGACAGGGACTGCCCGGAAGAGTGGGGTAATTGGCCAAGTACAATTGGGGAGAAAAACAAACTTGCTTTGAGTTTTGATTCGGATTTAGGTCCTTATCAGGCTTTCTTGTGCTAAGTACTTGCTAGTTTCACTCCCTGAACTCCAATAGCTGGGTCAACAGATGCGGGTCGCTCCTTCTATTGTTTTCTTTATTGTGGAAATCAGACGGGGGCGGGATTTTCACTAACAGTTTACAAGGGAGATTGAACTAAAGCCAGCAGAACAAGCTCTGATCTTTAACATAGGAGATTGCAGTCGTTTGGTAAGTAAAACTTGCTTTGAGTTTTGATTCGGATTTAGGTCGTTATCAGGCTTTCTTGTGCTGAGTACTTGCTAGTTTCCCTCTCTGAACTTCAATAGTAGGATCAGCAGACGCAGGTCGCACCTTCTATTGCTTCCTTTGTTGTGAAAATCAGACGAGGATGGTACTTCCTAGCCCTTGTCTGTCAGCCCTCATTGAGTTAAAACCAAACTGGTTAAAGATAAGAAAGAAGGCAAAAAAAAAAGAACAGTGTGAAATAAGAAGGTCCCAAAGGGCGCATATGCCAAGAAACACGTTAACCTATGACACACTAGAGTAACCAAGTTGCTAGGTTTTGAGATCCACCCTTAATGCCTTAAACCCATTGATTTCATACTCAACCCCCATACCTTGCCATACATATTCCTGTCAGCCATGTGGAATTTTCCTAGCTGGCAACATAAGTGTCAGGAGCCACTTTGTCTTTAAAGAGAGCGAGAGTGTAATAATGGTAATATTGTGGTCAGATTAAGATCCCTACAAACGATGTGCCCCTATGCTCGAGATGTGGTTTGGGCCAGAAATTTACACTAGAGGGAGATGAAAGGGGTGAAATTATACAA
This sequence comes from Lampris incognitus, assembly GCF_029633865.1. NCBI lineage: Eukaryota > Metazoa > Chordata > Actinopteri > Lampriformes > Lampridae > Lampris > Lampris incognitus. The sequence goes on along the minus strand of NC_079217.1, from coordinate 49,389,692 downwards.
GGTCTTGATTTGTTAATTTTTGCTTTTCCATATAATGTTTACAATACAAAGCGCAGTTGATCTGTCTTTACTTGAAATGAGGTTAATGCAGTCAATATAAGTTAAGCTGTTTTAGATCTCATTTGTTAAGCATCTTAAATGTGATGTCACCTGTTGCACATTAGTGTGGGCATATGCGCGGATCCCCCTCAGTTTGGGCTTGGAACTGAGAGAGACAGAGAGAAAGAACCCCAAGTAACCCCATATCACAGGTTTAAACGACTACAGGCCCATTGCCCTAATGTCTGTGGTCATGAAATCCTCCAAGAGACTGGTGTTGGCCCACCTGAATGATATCATAGGGCCCTTGCTCGACCTCCTGCAGTTTGCCTATTGAGCAAACAAGTCAGTGGATGATCCAGGCAACATGGGATTGCACCACATCTTCCAACACCTCAACTCCCCAGGGACATATGCAAGGGTCCTGTTTGTGGACTTCAGCTCAGCGTTCAACACCATCGTCCCAAATATCCTCCACTCTAAACTCACTAAGCTCACTGTACCAGCCCCCATCAGCCAGTGGAATAAAGGTTTTCTGACAGACAGGAGGCATGTGCTGAGGCTGGGGAAAATCCCATCCAGCACCTGCACAATCAGCACTGTCACCCCCCAGGGATGTGTGCTCTCCCCTCTACTTTTCTTCTTCTACACAAATGACTGCACCTCAGGTGAGCCGTCTTTTAAACTCTTGAAATTTGCTGATGACACAAACATCATTGGCCTTATCTGGGATGATGACGAGTCTGAATATGGACAGGAGGTTGATCAGCTGGCTCTCTGGTGCGGCTATAACAACCTGAAGCTGAACATGCTCAAAACAGTGGACTCCAGGAGGAGCTCCCAGCATTGCCCCTCTCACCATACTCAACAGCATGATGTCTACAGTGGAAACCTACATATCTCTAGGTTCCACAATCTCCCAGGACCTAAAGTGGGCATCCAACATAGACACAATCATCAAAAAGGCCCAGGAGAGGATGTACTTTCTCCGCCAGCTCAAGAAATTCATCCTGCCTCAGGAACTGTTGATTCAGTTCTACACTGCATTAATCCAGTCTGTCCTCTGCACATCCATCACTGTCTGGTTTGGTTCGGCCACCAAACAGGGCAGGGATACACTGCAATGGACAGTTATGTCTGCAGAGAAAATCATTGGTGCCAACCTGCCCTTCATTCAGGACTTATACACCTCCAGACTCAGGAAATGGGCAGGCAACACCACTGGAGTCCCATCACACCCTGGTCACAACCTGTTACAACTCCTCCCCTCTGGTAGGCGCTACAGAGCACTGCACCAAAAAACAACCAGATATAAAAACAATTTACTTCCACGGGCTGTCATTCAAATGAACGTTCAACACTGTCAATAAATCTAAACATGTTGTCTACTGTATTCTGTATTGTACATATACTGGTATGCTCTGTCATGTCCACCTACCTCAGGCATGTTTGTAAGTAACCTGTTAACATCTATTTCAACATCTCTGACATATTCTCTGTACCATTGCACTTTATTGTCTCTTATTTCGCCTGTATAAATTAATCCTTGTGTATTTAACTGAAGATCGTTGCGTTGTAGTATTGTTTATTCTATGTTAAGTAAACAGAGAGCCATAAAACTGGAGTCAAATTTCATGGATGTGCAAACGTACATGTCCAATAAATACGATTCTGATTCTGATTATTTCAAAAATAAGTGTAGATGTCTACTGCTGTAGCTGGGACTGAGTCTTTGTTTTCCTAGTCACAAGTAAGTCTCAAGTCTTAGTGTGTCTAGCATTCTTGTGTAAGAAGTGGGGTTGTTGTGAAGCGTCTAGTTTGTTGGTGTAGTGTTCTGTGCCTGTCACGTCTCACTCTCAACCTTCGCCGCTGGCTAGCCGAAATGCGAACAGGAGAGCTGAGCACGTGAGTCTCCCAGCCAGTACATAGCCTCTCCAACAGCAAGCCCTATGTAGCGCCTCCTCGTGGCGACACACGGTAACTGGGTACACCTTGGACCCTGGCTGAACTACAAGGGACTCGGAGGAGGTCTAGCCCCTAGACGTGCGGTACGCAGGCCCACCGGTGTGTGGATATTCCCTGATGCCCACGAACCAGCCCCCCCAGCTATGGGTTAAATAGCACCACTGTCTAGTGGATACCCTGGGGGAGGAATAGGCTACGGGAGTAAACCCCTACAGAAAATCAACGTCCACAGTGCTGTTGTTGTTTATTTTACTTGCCCTTTGTATGTGTTTAAGTGGGAGAGTACTGCTGGCGTCGTGTGCGGCTGCCGCTTCTCCCTCTCGTAGCCCCCCTTCCCATCCACCCCTGTAGGTCTGTGCTATGTTTATCTGTTGTCTTGTTTCACTCCGTTTATGTGAAGGGAATTTGAGTGTTGGAAAATCACCATATAAGATGTATTTATTATATTATTATTATTAAGTCTTGGTACACAAGTCCCAACTCAAGTGTCAAGTCATGTTCCAAGATCTAAACTTTGACTTTCAAGTCTTAAACAAAAGAATGCAAATCATGAATGCTTTTTGTTTATTACGGATGGATTCAAAGTGGATCTGTATTTATGGAAATAAAGAGTTTATTGGCTGCACACTTTAAAAAAAAACTTTTTGTCTCTGGATTTGGAGAGTTATTGAGTCTTTCAAGTCAAAAGGCTCATGTCCAAGTGAAGCCACGAGTTAGTGGTGTTCAACTCAAAGTCAAGATGTCAAGTTATGTCTTAAGTCATCAAATTTGTGGCTTGAGTCTGACTCAAGTCCAAGTATTGTGACTCGGGTCCACTCCTCTGCTTCCTGCTGTAGGTTTGAGTGACCCAGCCCTTATTTTGCAGGTTATGTTGTCCATTAACCACGTGGTTTTGTATTCTTTTGCAATTAATCTAAGTTTAATTTGTTGATAATTTCTTTAAGGTTGAATGAGCAGCAAAGCCACAGTCTTTTACGTCTATTGTTTTTTCTCTCTCTCTCTCTCTTTCAGTGTTCACTGAATATCATCAACCGACCTTGAAACCTGCTGAAACTTCCCACAGTGACACAAGGGTCAGTTACGTGTCGATGAGTAGAGCAGGCATATTTTTTGACTCAGTAGTTTCACTTTGAACGCTTTTAGAGACATCTGTTTCAGACGTCTCTGGAAGCGTTCAAATCTCATCTAACAGAATAAGAAGAAAACCAAAACCTCCGTCTCCCAAGTCTCGTGTCTTCTGAAGTTAGTGAGTAAGCGGGGAGACGGATATGCTTATCAGTAGCGTACATGACACTATGAGCGCCCAGTATTTCATCATTTGTTCATATGTTTTACAGGAATGAATGCGTTTTCACATCCTCTCTGCCTACCAGCTCATTGACTCGATACTGTGATACCATCCTAATCTGATTTCCATCACTCACTACTGGCGGGTTGTTGAGGGTTTTATGCCCGGGATTTAGATTAAGGTAATTCAGTCCTGCTCTCATGAAAATAGTGATTACGACACCTGTAAAAGTTACAAATTTGGTTAGATTGTTTTCCCCCACATTGCATCCTTGAGGTTTCAGGCACATTGTTGCCACGGTGATCTGTGAAGATGCTACCTCATCATTAATGTCTTTACACCCCCCCCCACCCTTTGATAATCCTCCCCCCCCCGCTTTTTCTCCCCAATTGTACCCGGTTGCTGCTCCACCCCCTCTGCCTATCCGAGGAGGGCTGCAGACTACTACGTGCCTCCTCCGATACACGTGGAGTCGCCAGACGCTTCTTTTCACCTGACAGTGAGGAGTTTCACAAGGGGGGCGTACCTCATGGGAGGATCACGCTGTTCCCCCCAGTCCCCCCCGAACAGGCACCCCGACCGACCAGAGGAGACGCTAGTGCAGCGACCAGGACGCATTCCCACATCCGGCTTCCCACCCGCAGACGAGGCCAATTGTGTCTGTAGGGACGCCCGACCAAGCCGGAGGTAACACGGGGGATAATCCCTTTTGATAATCTTCATGGATAAACCTACTTTGTGTTATTTCATCGTTAGATTACAAAAGTCTCACCTTGCCAGTGTTATTGGCAAAATAATTTCAGCTGCCAACTCTTGGAAAGAGGTAGCAGCAACCTGTAGGCCAGGGGTCGGGAACCTTTTTGACTGGGAGAGCCATAAAAGCCAAATATTTCTAAATATATTTCATTGAGAGCCATATAGTATTTTTAATGTATAATAAATTAAATATGTCTTACTTTTAATGCGACTTCTGGTGCTGCATGGTTTTGCTGATGGCCTTGTAGTCTGGTTCATACGTGGTGAGGTTGAGCTTCATGCAGGCGTTGAGGCTTCCATCAGTTAAACGTGAGCGTAGGTTGGTCTTAATGTTCCTCACATGCGAGAAAGACTGTTCACATTCATATGTAGAGCCAAACATGGTCAATACGGCAATACTCACACGCTGCATTGTGTGGTATGTCACAGGAAGCTCGTTCCAAGTTTTAAGAATCAGCTGGTCTTCAGGTTGAAGATTTTTAATTTCTGTCCACTTGTGTTCCCTCGCCAGCTCTGCTCGCTGTCGCGCAAGACTTTCCAACTCTCCATTAAGTGACTTGAACTTACTCATCCACATGTCTGATGCCTTCAGGTCAGCAACTTCCAGCTCAAAGTCTCCGATAGAGACCCCGGGGATGCATGTCAGGTCGATTTTGTCCACTGCACACTCATGTGGATGAGTGATGAACTTGAAAAGACCAGTGCGCGCACGAAATTCTCCAAAACGTGCTTTGAATGACTGCAGGAGATTGAATGTAAAGCCAGCTAGCTGCTGGAGATCCAGATGTTGAGTGGAGTCACTTGCTAAGCATGCATCTCTAAATTGTTGCAGTCTTTCAAAGTGCAGAAGACGACCTGTTTCAATGTCCCTGAGAAAGACTTCCAGCTTGCTTTCAAATGCAAACACTGCTTGTTGAAGGGATGAGATTGTATTTCCAATACCTTGCATTTTCACATTGAGCTGGTTCAGATGGCCAGTTATGTCCACGAGATAGTGAAACTGCAGGAGCCAGTCAGTGTTGTCTAGCTCAGGATGCTTGACGCCTTTCATTTCAAGAAAAGTCCGGATTTCACTCAGGCAAGCTGCAAAACGGCTGAGCACCTTCCCCCTTGACAACCAACGCACGTTGCTGTGTAAAAGCAGACCGGGATAATGATTCCCAACTTCTTCTAACAGAGCTTTAAACTGGCGATCATTTAAAGCTCGGGCAACAATAAAGTTGACCACTCGAATGACCAGAGACATCACCTCGCCAAGCTCCTGGCCACACGTCTGAGCGCAAAGCGCCTCCTGGTGCAGGATGCAATGAAAACTTAGGATGGCTCTCTTTTCATGTTCACGGAGAAGCGCTACAAATCCTTTGTTCTTCCCCAACATACAGGGTGCACCATCAGTACAGACAGAAATAAGTTTATCCATCGGTAGTTTTTTTTCTTTAGCAAACTCCATGAAAGACATGAATAAATCCTCTCCTCTTGTTGTCCCTTTCATTGGCAAAACAGCCAAGCTTTCCTCACGCAGTGTGTCACCTGCAGCATACCTGGCAATGATACTGCACTGAGATAGATGGCTAACGTCTGTTGACTCATCTAACGCGAGAGAAAAGTATGTCCCGGCGTTTATGTCCTTAATTTGTGTTTCCTCGACTTGATTTGCCATCATGATGCTACGATCGTGCACAGTTCTTGCTGACAGGGGCATGTCTTTTATTCGTTTGATTATCTTGTCTTTATTTGGGAAGTCATCAAACAGTTCATTGGCCACATCAAGCATGAATGTTTTGGCATACTCGCCATCTGTGAATGACTTTCCATTCCTTACTATTGCCAAAGCCCCCGCAAAGCTAGCGGAATTCCCGTCACCTTGCTTGGTCCACACACGTAGTTGCTGCTGACTCGTCTGCACTCTCCGCTGTAGCTCCTCGCATGCCCTTTTCCTGCTGTCCCCCGCTGGATATTTCGATGCAAATGAAGCATGGTGCGTATCGAAGTGCCGCTTTATATTTGACCGTTTCATCGATGCAATTTTATCATTGCATATTAGACATACCGCAGATCCTGCTCTCTCCACAAATGCAAATTCCTCTGTCCACGCAGCCTGGAATGCACGGTAATCATCGTCTTTTTTTCTTTTCGCCATCTTTTCCGTTACAAGGGTTGAAGCGGATAAACTAGTTGGCTATCTGATAAAATTGATTTCTTCACCTTTACAATGACCCGGACATGCTCGCGAGCCATTGGTTCCCGACCCGACCCACGGGTGACCCGTGACCCGTGAAATTTATCTTCAAAACTAATTTCTGTTTACTTTAAAATGACACAGTATTATTAAGAAATATCACAAGTATTTTAAAATCAGTTCCAAACTGATTTTTTTGAAAAAAAAATAATTTTCACCTCAAAATTGTCTGGGAGCCATATGCCGTCACCGGAAGAGCCATATATGGCTCGCGAGCCATAGGTTCCCGACCGCTGCTGTAGGCCATCTAATAGCGTGGCCTCTCTGAATGCTGTTCATTCACTGCTGTGGATACAGCCAAGAAAGAGTTTGGTGAGGGGATCTCACCACTCTCTAGGCCACCAGCGTTTGTCAGAAGAGCCTCGAACTGCAGCGTCTTTCATAGAGATTATGTCATTGTTGCATGTTTACATGGTACTAACATGTTTTTACAGGGTAATGAAACACAATGTAATGGTGTTAATGTTATTTACTTTAGTGCAAAACCCCACACCTTGTGAAACTCCAAAACAGGCCAGGTTGGAACATTTCCACGATCTGCAACCAGTACCTAAGCCCTGGCTTGAATGTAGTCCAAAAACCTCTGAAGAGCAACAGTTTTGGTAAATCCGCTCATACAGGCACACACACACACACACACACACACACACACACACACACACACACACAAAAACACACACAAAGACTCAGAGTCCCGGTGTGTTGTAATAAGGATGGTGTCAAGTGCACATAAGCCGGTTTAGGTCTGGCTTTAGTAGAGCCTGGGTTTGGGGAAGGCTCCTCCTACACACATATGCAGAGAAACACATGCTTTCACACATACAGAGACGCGTGTGGAAATGGGCACTCACACAGGATGACAGATAGACAAACAGACACTTTATGAAAGCTCTCCTGCAATCTGCACTAATCACAACATGGCTGTTTTCTGCTAAACCACACCATTTCTGGGAAGACGACGATGAGACCAAAACAAGAGGTGTAACAGTGCCTAGCTGGTTGATTAAAAAAAAAAGAAAGAAGTGTTTTTGTGGTTTAGCTGATTTATGCCCAGACTTAACTAACAAAAAGTCACAAATAATAATGACAATAATAAATTAGTAATATAATAATAATAATAATAATAATACAAACAATATAATGATAATAATAATAACACACCAAAAGACACACCAGTGGCTGAGGAGCACCAGACTGAAAGCAGAGACGGAGGGCCTAATAGTCGCTGCACAAGACCAGAGCCTGGCAACCAGATCCTATCACCATCGCATCATCAAAGATGGAACAGAACCAAAACACAGAATCTGTGGAATGTACGAAGAAACCATCGACCACATTGTCTCAGGCTGCCCGGAACTGGCAAACACCAAGTACATATACAGGCACAACAAGGCAGCAGCCTACCTGCACTGGAAGATCTGCAGGAGTTACAAGATCAAGACGACTGAGAAGTGGTACGAACATCAGCCAAAAACAGTCACTGAGAACAATGATGTCACCATCCTCTGGGACATGCCCATCCACACTGACAGAGAGATAAAAGACAACAAGCCCGACATCGTTATCAGGGACAGGAAGGAAAAGAGGTGCATGCTCATCGACATGGCAATACCATCCGAAAAAACACCTCATTGAAAGTCACAGAGAAGCTGACCAAGTACGAAGACCTGGAGACTGAAATCAACAGGATGTGGGGAATGAAGACCCAAACAACACCAGTGCTCATCGGAGCTCTAGGACTCATGGAGAAGGGAATGGAAAAGTTCACCAACCGTATCCCAGGCAACATCAACATCCATGCTGTCCTGAAGATCGCCCTACTTGGAACAGCCCACATATTATGACGAGTACTGTCAATCAATTGACATCTGCCCTATAGTGCCTCAGGTCCATAGTTTGGACCCGGCTCTACAGGATGTAAAACAGGAAACACAAAAGAAATAATGATAATAAACCATCCATTATCTGAACCGCTTACCCTGCTCTCAGGGTTGTGGGGATGCTGGAGTCTATCCCAGCAGTCATTGGGCGGAAGGCAGGGAGACACCCTGGACAGGCCGCCAGGCCATCACACACACACACACACACACACACACACACACACACACACACACACACACACACACACACACACACACACACACACACACACACACACACACACTATAGGGACAATTTAGTATGGCCGATTCACCTGACTTGCATGTCTTTGGACTGTGGGAGGAAACCGGATGACCCACCAAGGTTGATCTACCCCGGGGCTGGAACCCAGGACCTTGTTGATGTGAGGCGTCCGCGCTAACCACTGCGCCGCAATAATATTATTATTATTATTATATTATTATTATTAGACACATTGTAATACATACGATGTGAATAATCTAGATATAAAAAGTGAATTGTGATGAACAAAATATTCTCACATATAAAATTGGGGCGTCCTGACAGACGACCTAGATGAGGTGAAGTGTTATGAAAAGGTGTGAACAGAAACAGGATTTACATATGGGAAGCAGTCCAATAGATATACAATAACAATATCCTATTAGCATGTTACTTCCTCCAAAGGATAATTATTTTGTCAATATGATGTGTGCTTCCCTATTTCGACAACTTTCTACTTCTCCCGAGTCTGAGGCAGCACTCTGCTGTGACACTTGTCGTAAATTAGAGTGCTTTGGTTCACCGGCTCCATGATATTTCACGGACAGCCAAGGGATCTTCGCTTCTGTGCCCGAGTCGGCAGTAGATAAGCATCAATTGGTATTTTCGACATCCACACCCCAAACCTGTCCATCTCGTCTCACCCGGTTGACCTCCTGTATGCTTTACGAGGGTGCAATGGAGGCCGGCTGACGTCTATATCCGACCATGTCCATTAACCCTGCAGTTTGAAATGCCTCCCTGTATTGTGACAGGCTGAAGACACACAGTGTGGAAATGTTTTTGCCTTTATGGTGAAATTCCATCAACTTAGCCCCGACGTTTCTCTCATGCCTCCAGTGTGCTAAAACATACCGTATCTCAGAAAGAGACGTGACGGAAGCAGGTCAGTACGTGTTGGGGAAGCCTACACAAATGTACATACATACAAATAAATTTCAAAAGAAAATTATGATAAATAATAATAAATAATGAATAACTAATAATTAATTATAATGAATAATACGTAATTATATAAATAAGAATAAAATAATACATAATTATGATAAATAACAAATAGCTAATAATTAATTATAATAAATAATACGTAATTATATAAATAAGAATAAATAAATAAAAAAATAAAAAATGATTATAACAAATAATAAACAATGAATAAATAATCGAAATAAATCATAATAAAAATAATACATAATTATAATAATAAACAAATAATAAGAAATAAATGATAATAAATGGTAATATATTATAATAATGAAAATAAATTAAAAAAAAGAAATAAAAAAATACTAGGGCATGAGTGTCTGTAATAGGCTCCAATTTACCCACGGGGATGAATAAAATATGTCTGATTCTGAGTCTGATTCTGAAACGTCTGTGTGAACACCCAGAGTCAGTCTGTAGGAAGTCGATGGGGCCAGCATATGCAGTGAACAGCCTAAACTTAACCAAACTGTCAAAACAAACTTTTTTGTGAGTATCAGTACTGATACTCACAAAAAAAGGTTGTTTGGATTGTAATATTAATTTACTGATACTTTTCATTTAAACTGTGTCGCACTTATTCAAAGTTTAAACATCTGGACAACCTCTGTTGCGCATCAGTGTTTCTTGCCCCACTGATAACACGCACACAATACTTGTGCAGCACTGGTGCGAGGCTACATAACAAAGCATGTACAAGAGGAAGCATGATCATGTGAAATAAGCAGAAGTGGGGTATAAAACGTCTAACCTGATGTCGTGGAAAAAGTATGCAATAACAGTGGTGGTGAGAGACTTTATAACGAGACTAATGAAGCAGATGTGTTTTTGTTCAATAAAAAAAAATTATTTAGTCACACAAATATGTGGTTTACCATCAGTGATGTCACGGAACCAGCTGTCTCTACAAGATATCCGACTTCATTAATCACACGAACGACATTTTCCCATCGTTTATCCATGGCACATTTGGGTTAGGTTTGTTTGATTTTCCTGACGATGGGGGGGTTCTCGTCTACTGAGAAACAGCAGGGAGACTACGTCCCCTGCAAACTCCATTATAAATCATCGTCGGAAAAGGAGATTATTATTAATACAATTATCATTAATTATCTCGGGAAGAATAAAACGTCACACTGCAGAAAGACTATGTTCAATTTATATTTTTATCTGGTCAGTGATTTATGGTGTCGGTGACTAATCTATCACTTGGAGCTCTAAAACCTCATTAAATAGACATTACTGTTGTAAATGTATGGCTAACCTAAGTGGAACCATATTCTGTATTCCCAGTAATGACTTGGGGTGGGGGTGGGGGGGGGCTGTCCAGGATGTTTTACAGACTTTTACGCAAAATATACCGAGACAAACCCCAACCCCCTGCACCCGTGAAGGTTGACTAGACTCCCCTGTGGTAACGAACGCACACTGATGGAAGGATGAATGAACCTTGTTTGTATGCTCTCTGAGGGTGGAGGTGAGATTTTCTTAGTTTATGCTGACCCCTGCTGGTGAAAGTAGGTAAAATTATTTTTGCCATGGCAGGACAAAGAGTGCCATTTAACTGAACTAACCAGGGACCAGTGACCGTTTTTTTTTTTTTTTTGCATCCATTTAATTCAAAACTTGGTGTGTTATTGTCACACCAAATTAATAAGCAAGTGCTGAATTTACCAACGCTTTGATTTGGGCCATGTTTCATTGCCGCACCAGAAAATGGAGGAATGAGGCTTAATTCATATTTAAAGCAGTGTTGTAGGATTTCCATACAGATTTAATGAGCTGCATGCCCTAATATTCAACAGCCCATTCTTTTAACAGACTCTAATTTGCAATGCTAAGCGCTGCAGCAACGTCGTAATTCAATAGCCTGTTTTGTCTCCCCCATTTAAGGACCTTCTGTAAGCCAATGAAAAAGATGAACCGCAATGTTCAAGGTCACTTTAGCAGAACTGGCCTTGGCTGTTTCCTTTGTGGCTGGCGCTTGTTTTGCGAACGCAAGCCATGTCACTCAGTCTTCCGATGAACATTTCAACCTGAGAATCTTTGATCTTGTAATCTTTATGTTAAATATTTGAATGCAAATAAAATAGTCAGTCCGCTTTTTATGCCACAAACAGAATTGTGAACACGAACACAGACACTAACAGACTTGAATAATGCATGCAGATCCTATACAGTCCTTGACGTGGCTCTCTGCACTAGAATTGGTATAATGTTCAGGTATGTGAAGGGGGAGGGAGGACGTCCGGGTAGCGTAGCGGTCTGTTCCGTTGCCTACCAAGACGGGGATCGACGGTCCGAATCCTCGTGTCACCTCTGGCTTGGTCAGGCGTCCCTACAGACACAACCGGCTCTGTGCATAACTGTAGTCCACAGACTTCCGGTTTCTACTGCAGCGGTCATACCAGTTTCCTGTTTGTTGGCGTGTGCTATTGACAATGGCATACTTTTTTTGCGATGCCTATGAGATTTACCATGGATACATGTCAACGACATGCACAGAATTGTCGAAAAACGTTCACCTGCACTTTTCCCCCGTTGGTTGGTGGGTGCAGGTGAAAGTTTGCCGACAATTCTGTGCATGTCGTTGACATTAATCCATGGTAAATCTCGTAGGGAATCGCAAAAAAGTATGCCATTGTCAATAGCACACGCCAACAAACAGGAAACTGGTATGACCGCTGCAGTAGAAACCGGAAGTCAGTGGGAAACTGACTAGCGCCTCCTCTGGTCGGTCGGGGCGCCAGTTCGGGGGGGCGGGATTACTGGGGAGAAAAGCGTGATCCTCCCACGCGCTACGTCCCTGTATAGCAGTGGTTCTCAACCTTTTTGGGGTCCTGGACCCCCTGCGTATTTTTGATCTACCCTGAGGACCCCTCCACCTGATCATGGGGGAGGGGGTTGCAATTTGTAGAAACAGTAGAAACTGCATTTTAAATTGCATTATAGCATTTATTCACTCTTTGGGGCAAAAATAAGAGCTTTCAGTTGTAACTTAGATATAGTTAACAAAACAGAATTCTTATGCAGTAACTTTCAGATATATGTAACAAAACAGAATATGTATTCAGTAACTTTCAGATATATGTAACAACATAATTTTTATGCTGTAACTTTTAACAATGCAAACGGGAGCGAGATCTCTTATTAAAATACAATAAATTACACTTGTGAAACAGATGTAATTAGAGAAAAAAGTCCTGTTACCCTTTATAGTTTAGGTAGATAAAGGTCTCAGTCACATTTGAGTAAAATAATCCTATTTCTATAAATGTCATAGGATCTTTTTTTCAAAGATATTTTATTTTCACGGAGCCCTTGCAATTACACCACGGACCACTAGGGGTCCGCGGACCCCCGGTTGAGAAACACTGCTCTATAGCGTGATCCTCCCACGCGCTACGTCCCCCTGGTGAAACTCCTCACTGTCAGGTGTAATGAAGCGGCTGGCGACTCCGCATGTATCGGAGGAGGCATGTGGTAGTCTGCAGCCCTCCCCGGATCGGCAGAGGGGTTTAGCGGCGACCGGGACGGCTTGAAAGAGTGGGGTAATTGGCCGGATACAATTGGGGATAAAAAGGGGGGGGGTCTTCATGAATGTGTCTTGAAGCTCTTGGCTAAGCTGAAAGTGCTCGGCCATTATTGCACATGTCTGATTGTCTGTATGTGTGTTTCTTAGGCTCCTATTCTGCCCACTCACTTTACCCAACTCGCGCTGCTTGCCAATTTCTGGTGTTGGTCCCTTGTGATGTAACGTTCAGCGGGTGGGTCTGTAGGTACTGCTGTGTACATCCATGGCATTTCAGTTGGATGTAGGCGGTATTGGTTTTCTATGCTGGGGGCATGTCAAGGTGTCTTACCTCTAAAAGATCAGAGCAACACCCCCTTCTAAACGGACACACACACAGATCTGAGAGCGCATGAATCAGTAGTAAGAAATGCACCAACACAACCTTACCCCCCACACAACTACACCTTTGTGGGAGCCATTACTCAGTTTGATCAGTGCCCTCTGTAAACAGAAAGAGCAACACGGGAAAAGCCGGAATTGAAAGTTGTGACATAATGCAAAGGTTCGCAGGAGAGAGCGTGAGAGGGAATTATACATGATGATCAATACGAGGATCAAACCACAGCTATGCCAGCGTATGCTATGGAACCCAGCTGATGTAATACCTCGATTCTACCTGCAAAACATGTTATTTTTGCAACCAGGATTGCGTTGCTACCCGCAACCATTGGGTTTTTTTTGTCTTTTTCTGGGATTTACGTCTTATTAGCGTCCTTTTTTTATACTTCACAGGTCCCAAAACTGGACTCATTACAGCCATCCATCCATTATCCTGCTCACAGGGATGCTGGAGCCTATCCCAGCAGGAGACACCCTGGACAGGCAGTCAGAGCATCACAGGGCCGACACACACACACACACACACATTAGTACAGCCGATTCACCCGACCTACATGTCTTTGAGCGGAAACTGGAGCACCCGGAGGAAACCCACGCAGGCACGGGCAGAACATGTAAACTCCACACAGAGAACGACCGCCAAGGTTGGACTATCCCGGGGCTCGAACCCAGGACCTTCTTGCTGTGAGGCGACCACGCTAACCACTGTGCAACCGTTCCGCCTGACTCATTACATGTTAAGCTACAAATCTATACATTGGCGCGGGATGTGGTGGTGGTGGTGGTGGGGGGTTGGGGGGGCTGCATTGCCCCCTAGTGTTGGGTGCGCCCCCTCCCTCCCCCAGTAATGGCAGGTGGCTGTGTAACATCTTAGGCCCAAAATGATGCCTAACTTTTCCTCGCGCACAAATAAAAAAAACAAAACAAAACCTATATATATATACCTTTATTTCAAACAGTGGGCTAGGACTCCACAGAAAAAGGAAAAAAAAACTTTCATAAATATAATACAATCTTCTATTCACTTTGGTAATATCGCATTACATTTCGATTTCAACGACACATACCAGTTCGGGAGGCTCTGCTTGCAGGCTCTCCGCCAAAAAAAAAAAATCATCCAATCAGCTTTTTCCCTCTGTTGTAACTGTGTGAGAAGACTCCTCATACCAGCGCCTCCGGCATCTCGAGTGAAGGTGTCCACTATCTAAATTAGTTAGGCATTAATACTGGATTGATAGATTACTCAACCAATCAGATTTTGATGTGTAGCGGATGGGCGTATTTTATACTTGCCCAGCGTCATAGGGCCTTCACTGCATACAGCCTACGTGACCGATTGTTCAGCCAATCAGCAGCAGCGCCTCGGTCGCGGTAGTTGGTGGCTAATGTTAGCTAGCGTTTGTGCTTTTGATTTGGTTAGCTAAGCTAGCTAGCCGTGAATGAGAATAATGTCTCAAGGAGAACTCGTGAGTGATGTTGTGGCAGTTTTATTAGTCACACCATTTTCAAGACGGTCGTTAAGCAAAGGATTGTGGAGATGGGCAGACCAACCCCACAGTTAGCGGCTCTGACCCAACCGGGGTAGACGTATGTGCAGTATTTCCAGGCAAGCACCTATGAAAGGTACCCGTGGCTCGCTGGATCTGAGCAAAGCGGAAAACTTTACTGCTGGGCGGGCTTGCTTTTCTCGTCAGAGAAGGGGTCATGGAACTACACTGGCTTCCCAAACCTGGCTTGTCTTATTTAAAAGCCAAAGGAGTGCTGTATGACCGTTTCATCCAGAAAGAAAGGAGAATGGATTTTGTCTTCAAATAGACAACACTGGTGATTCAAATGTATTTTTTTGTACAGTGATTTGATTTGCTTAATGTTTGATTGTTTTCATGCCCAGCGGCCCGGCTGGGATGTGCTTGTTGAGTTTCTTGATAGCATATTTACTATATGCCCAGTGGGATTACTCCTATTAAGGCTGTACGTTACACCATGTCGCCACACGATGTCGCTGTTGTGAAAGTGAAAAGTGTCAAATAACGATGATGGCGATGATTGTGACGATAAACACTTTTGCGACTAAAACATTGTAGCATGGCGATATGACGTCCGTCTTTGGGTAATTATGAGGAGGTGACGTCTCACCGAAGGCCTAGGTCTGAAATGCACGGTCCGCTACTGATGCGTGGAATTTACATTTTTGATAATAAAGTGAGTAAACACTCCTTTCCAAATCTGTTACACACGCACCTTGTAAACAAACCAATGACGTCATACTGTAGCGACCGGGGGAGGCGGTCACTCTGACTGTCGGCGGTTCTGCTATGGTTGATGCTAGATCCAACGGGGTGTAGGCAGGGAAGTAGACGTGATTAGTTGTTGCGTCGGCCAATAGACAGCACGGAACCTCGAAGCGCACTGACTGCGAATTAAATTAACGTCAGTTAGCTAGCAATAGCGGTAGGGTTAGGGGTAGGGGTTAGGGTTAGGGTTACAGTACGATCTGGCAATGTTAAGGTCAGTTGTAAGCTAGCTAGCTAAATGTTTCGGTGCGCATCGTTTGTTTCAAGTCAGTGCGCTTCGAGATTCCACGCTGTCTATTGGCCGACGCAACAGCCAATCACGGCTACTTCCGTGCCTACACCCCGTTGGATCTAGCATCAACCTTCGGCTATGGGGGCGCGCAATGGCTGATGGGACTGTTAATGTTAGATTTAAAATGGTGTTTTAATGATGTGGTGTTCATGTTGTGGTTATTCTTGTGTTGTTGTTTTGGGGGTTCGACTCAGACTAAGTAGGCGACCATTTACTGACTAACTGACTGTAGGACCGTGACCGGGATTGATGTCGCTAATTGTGACGGGGGGGGGGGCTCATTACGTTGTTGTCAGTTCTGGCCTGTGTGAATAAAAGAGTACTTCCGGGATCGTGCGGTGTACGGAGCACGGGAGTTGTGATTAAAAAGAGATCTCTGCCTCTCGACTCCTTCTTCCACGCCGGCTCGCCACAATACATTCGTTTTAGTTGACAGCCCCCTTACTTAAAACAGCTTCCCGCGCGACTGAACCTTTACCACCAGCAGCCAGTAAGCTGTAGTGTTTTATTCAGTCTCCCATCAAGTGATGGGAGAAGCACTGGCAGCATAACATTACCCATAACTTTGGATATTAGCTTCTGTAGAATTATCCAGGGGCCATTTGTAACTCCTGTGATGTGCTTAACAAATCCTCATTAAGACGACCGCAGTAGCAAAGCATTAACATTATGTTCAACATCAATAACATTTTGTCAGCAGTTTCCCCTGAATAATTTGTGGATCAATTACTTATCTATTTTTCTCACAAACGGCAGGTGTTAAACCTCAGCTACTGCAAGGTTTTGTAATCTAGTTTCCTCTTGTGACACTGTTCCCAACCAGCAGGGGATTACCTAGTTACATTGACATAGAGCACTTGTTATCCAAAGCTATATTGGCTCATTGGCTCGAAACATCAGCCTCATACAGGACATTACAAAATAGCTTGACGTGATAACTAGTGGGCTAAAAGCAGAAAAGAGGTCTACGACAGTCAGCAAAGCTAGTTTTGTTCAGTAACAAACGGAAGATGGTTGTAATACTGCTTACATTTGTATTACAGGCACGAATAAACACTAGAACGACCGGGATTTCACTCCTACCAAAACGACCATGGGCGGTCAAAATGACCGCCGGTTTTTAAACTCTATATTCTGTCAAGATAAATACCCAATGATATATTAAATCATTGCATGTGTTAGTATGTCTGTTACGAAACGACTGACACCAAAATTAACATTTTAGCAACTATAATACTATTTTTCAAACAATTTAAAATCGCTGCTCTCCAACGCCTGTACATTCTGCAACGCCTCGGTGGTGCGTCTGAAACGGCATCTGTTACCAGACATGTTGGAAATCAAGTTTAGACCATTACTCTGCACTGGAGAACGCTAGTGTGTTTCTAGGACAGAGCAATGAACTTCAAACACACAATGGACAAACACACGTCATAAATAGTGACATGACGCGCACGACGATGCCCAAATCACAAGCCGTCTTTTTGACCGCCCATGGTCGTTTTAGACAGATCCTATCGTAACTTGTTTCGTGTAATTTCTCTAAAACTAATTTTAACGCAAATATATGCAATTATGGGAGCATTCAGGGAGCGGCGGGTCTGTATCTTTTTTTTTTCTCACAAAGATATTAAACTTTGAAAACCCAAAACCGTCAAAATGACCGCCTTGGTCGTTCTAGTGCTCAAACCCAGACCAGTCAAGAGAAGACAAAATCATCTCCTATGAAGCTATTCAGTACAAGTTTGTACACATGTATAATCTGTGTGTGTGTGTGTGTGTGTGTGTGTGTGTGTGTGCGCGTGCGCGCGCGCGCGTTTCCTTGATCAGGAAGCGCGCATCCTTTTCAGTGTTATCTAGAGCTTCATCTGCCTGCACTCTAATGAGTGTTTATCTCCATCCAACGTCAGTGTATGTGTATTACTGACTGTGTATCTAGTCATCCATATTGGGGCTAGATAATAATAAATAAATAAAAATCAACAACTCCGCTCTAAACTCTAAAGTCTCTGGAGGAGAGTATAGACTGTCGCCTTACGGAGGTAGGAGGGAGTGGGCAGATGTGTGTTTGTGTGCGGGTTAGAGCATGTCCACGTGTAAAGCCACGCGCCCACGTGCGAGGGAGCTCTGTGTGTTTGTGTGTTCTCAGGTGGGTGCGCGGTCCTGCTGGGGTGTAAACATCAGGGTGTGCGGGTGCATCCTCAGGTCGGTCCAAATGTGTGTGTGTGTGTGTGTGTGTGTGTGTGTGTGTGTGCGCGCAAGCATCCTTCTGGTGTGTGGCTGTGTGTGGGCCGGTGTTTTGTGTGTGCATCTCTATAGAGAGCGGGGTTGTCTTTATTTCAGGCCCTCACGTTGCTCGAACGGAAGGCGGCTGAAATCCTCAACCACTGACATAGCAGAAGGGTCTGTATGTGTGCATGTGTTGCTGTGTTTATGTGAAAAAGAGAAAGACTGTGAGTGTGAGAGAGATCGTGTGCGTGTGCGTGTGCGTGATGTTCATCTATAGCTACCAACGAGTTATTCCCTGAGCTCTTGTAAACAAAACACTGCAAATGAAATGATTTTTCACAGCTCCAACAGAGCAAAGACGGTTAAATGAAACGGAATAAATCTTTCTAGAGGATCGGATTTGAGATGCTGCCGCCGCCGCGGCGTAACGTGTTGTTGTAGCAGAAAGTAATAGCACACTACCCCGCACGATGCTTATCTGTCCATCCACAGCGTCTAACTAATGACTCAGACGGAGGAAGGCAAGCATCACTTTACACCCGCCCCAGCTCTGCGCTCACATCCGCGTCCCTCACTGAGAGCGGAATGAAATTAAAGGTGGTCGCAAATCAAAACTAGGGCTGTCTTGCATCAAATATGCTAGGTGGGTTTACACACTAAATGGCAGTCAACGTTTACTGAAAGGTTGTAAGATTATAACCACTTGTTCTGAACTGTAAAGGTACACATGGAAGTGTTACATGGGTGGGATGGAAACAGCTGATGCTGGGGAAAAAGAAGAAGAAGATATAGCCTGCTGTCAGCTCACGGTGCAGTGGATGTAAACGGGAAACGAGAGAAGAGATTAAGTAGTGTATTTGATTGACAGGCGTGGCAGCCAGGCTATTACATGTCAAGGACTTGGCATTGGCTAAGAGGTTTCACGGTTCAGTTTGTATGCGCTCTCTCTCTCTCTCTCTCTCTCTCTCTCTCTCTCTCTCTCTCTCTCTCTCTCTCTCTCTCTCTCTCTTTCTGTCCGTCCATCCATCCATCTATTTATCTAGCTATCTAGCTATCTATCATCCATCCACTAACAATCCAGCTATCTATCTATCTATCTATCTATCTATCTATCTATCTATCTATCTATCTATCTATCTATCTATCTATCTAGCTATCTATCTAGCTATCCATCTATCCGTTTATCTATCTATCCATCTATCTATCTATCTATCGATCTATCGATCTATCTATCTATCTATCTATCTATCTATCTATCTATCTATCTATCTATCTATCTATCTATCTATCTATCTATCTATCTATCTATCTGTCTGTCTGTCTGTCTGTCTGTCTGTCTGTCTGTCTGTCTGTCTATCCAGCTACCCATCTATCCGTTTATCTGTCTGTCTATCTATCTATCTATCTATCTATCTATCTATCTATCTATCTATCTATCTATCTATCTATCTATCTATCTATCTATCTATCTATCTATCTATCTATCTATCTATCTATCTATCTATCTATCTGTCTGTCTGTCTGTCTGTCTGTCTGTCTGTCTGTCTGTCTGTCTATCCAGCTACCCATCTATCCGTTTATCTATCTATCCGTTTATCTATCTATCTATCTATCTATCTATCTATCTATCTATCTATCTATCTATCTATCTATCTATCTATCTATCTATCTATCTATCTATCTATCTATCCACTAACAATCCAGCTATCCATCTATCTGTCTATCCAGCTACCCATCTATCCGTCTGTCTGTCTGTCTGTCTGTCTGTCTGTCTGTCTGTCTGTCTGTCTGTCTGTCTGTCTGTCTGTCTGTCTGTCTGTCTGTCTGTCTGTCTGTCTGTCTGTCTGTCTGTCTGTCTGTCTGTCTGTCTGTCTGTCTGTCTGTCTGTCTATCTATCTATCTATCTATCTATCTATCTATCTATCTATCTATCTATCTATCTATCTATCTATCTATCTATCTATCTATCTATCTATCTATCTATCTATCTATCTATCTATCTATCCATCCATCCATCCATCCTATAAAGCGTTGCTACAGCCAGTTAGATAAGAGGTGCAGTTTTTACTTTATAACCTTGTGATAGTCATGTGCCTTGGAGAGCATTGTGTATGACGGTTTTAATCGTGCAGCAACACCTCAGCAGTTGATTCAATAATTAGTCCTCCCCTGTGTGGCTGAGAGTGTGCCAATAGTGAAATCAGACAGTGCAGCGTGGAGCGGTAATAAAAACCTTCGTGGCTGTGGCCCTGCGCAGCACATGATTGATCACGGCGCTAATCTTGATCTCAGCCGCACTAAATCATATTTCCGGAGGGAAGGTAAAGAGAGAGAAGCGCTTACTTTAAATGTTTTAAGCATAATTAAACACGTGATCATAATCATTAATTCCCACCCATTTCCTAAAACACATCACTTGCCTCAATTAGCTCCAAAGAGATAGATGACTGGGCTGTTAATAGCAACACAAAAACCCCTGCTGTAAAAACTAAATACAGGGACATTGCATGGAAAATGGTAAACAAAGGCTACCGTTTTTATGACCGCCTGCAGTGCTAGGGGTGAAACAAGAACTACCCTGACCCTAACCCTAACCGCCGTAGTTTTTGTGTTTTCAAATATATGTAAGTGACCGGCATTCTCCCGGGAGGCCAGACCAGCCAGAGCCAGCATCTTGATAACGTGACTAGAGCAAGAAAAAATCGTGGCCCATAAGGACGAGCTGGATACAGCGTCGTGGTGCCGCACAAGAACAGTTCAGAGACACCGTGTCCCCTAGCACGATTTCATAGTTTACAATTCGTGACTGTGACACGAAATCTCGAGATACCCGGTTGCTGAATTTGCTACACTGGTGTCAGAGGTGGGGCGGGGAGACCGTGAGGCCATCGGAGGCGTGAGGGAGCTGGTATGCTGAAGCGCGGGGACCGCCACTGAGCTCATGGACCAGGTTTTGTACTCATAGGTAAAGCATTAATGAATTTGATCAGGCCAAAAGACAAGGTTAATTGCACGGCAGGCTGCTTGAGATGCAGCCTTTGCAGACTGTATACTTTGTAAATGTTGGCCCATTTCATGTAGAAGTATCGGATTAATCTGGAAATTAATCCCGTTATGTGTCTAGTGAGCAGGACAGCCTATTTTAAAAGGTTGACTGATAACAGATGAGTGGAGTTTGTGGTCTTTCTATGCAGGCCCAACTGAGCCGGTTCTCAGAGTTAAATCATGAGAGGGAAAGGTATTATTGTATCATAAGTTTCCTCCCCGATTTTATTTTATTTTGTTTTATTTTTTTGCAAGCAATCAATCAGATCAAAACTTTATGGGGTATCCGCTCAGTAAAAACAACAACAAATAACCAATATTAATTTACATCCCTATGAGGTACAATCTTCCTCAATCATTCATTGTCACTTCTCAATTGTGATTTTTTTTTCTTACATCAAATCAGGTTTTTGAGAAAAAGCCTTGCTGTAAAACAACTAGACCTGATAACACTGAACTCCTCCAGGTCCATGTCTCCAAGCTGTATAATCTAGAGAATGGCACATATCACAACCAGAAACAGAATGAGAACTGGAATCGGAGACACTTCATTTGTCGTTTCATTTCATGCTTTCACACATGAAATGAAACGAAACATCACTTCCCCCAGCCCACAGCAGTGCAACAAAAAGACAAAAACACATATCCAAAAACTACAAGAACTACAAGAACACATATATCCAAACTAACACATATAACACATATAACACGTAACACATACATATTCTAAAAAATAAATAAATCACTATCCATGAGAACGAACGCCAGCTAGGATGACTGTCGGAACTGCCGGTCTGCATGGGCTAGCAGTTAGCTTAGCTTTCCCCACTTCCGCGTCATGTCAGACCACCCTCGGTGCTTCTTCCTCGGGCAAAGCTCCAGGCAGGGCCGTGGTCCCTGGGCCCACCGGACGCAGCAGACCAGGTTCCCCCAGCTGATCCAACGCCAGCTCTCCCAGCCAGACACCCTCAGCACACCTCCTCACACTCCACACGACAACACCAAAAACACCACAATCAACGCTAGGCGAGGCTGCCGCTAGACCGCCCTCGGTGTTATCGAAACTGCCGGTCTGCATGGGTTAGCAGTTAGCTTAGCCTGCCCCGCTTCCACGTCCTGTCAAACCGCCATGGTGTTACCTCCTCGGTCGTGGCTCCAGGCAGGGCCATGGTCCCTGGGCCCACAGGATGCAGCAGACCAAGTTCTCCCAGCTGATCCAGCGCCAGCTCTCCCAGCCATCAAACGAAGACACATTTAGACGCAGACGTGGACAAAGACACTGCATGGATGGTACTGGGTGAGGCCGCCGCAAACGTGAATTTGCGCCGCCTTCTGCCCACACCGGAAGTGGGAATAAAATGACACAATAAAAATATGGTGAAGTCAATATGAGCGCACAGTTTGTACATTCTACAGTGTTAACGGGATTCCAGTGTGGTCGACAGGCTTCCTGTTCATCTCTGACTTCCACCAGGCATCACCATGCAATCTGTATATCTGCAGATTTTATCTGGATAGTAAACAATTTCATCACGGCCCTTGGAATTACACCTGGTGTTTATCCGTGTTGTTGTTGACTGCATTTTCCCCCTGCATTTTCAAATGTCAACCAAAAAAAAAATTGGATGACTTGGAGACATCAGAAACAGTAGGATATTTTGGTTTTTGCAGCAGCCAAGAGTTTAACAACAGTGACTCACTTATTGCGGTGGGAGTGATGGATGCCGAACTTGTCTGAGCCTTAGTAAATGGCAACCTTTACAGTGAGCCACAATACACTATAAGGATGTCAATTGTGATGACATTTCTACTTCCTGGGTGGTATTTCCTCACTGATACAAGGGCACAATACTAACTGTGTTACAGCTGGCAAATTGTGATCTGATCACATTGCAAACTACCACCTGTGGATGTGGTCTTGCAGATCAGACCAGGTTCCCGTCAAAATATTGGCATTTCAATCGTACATGGCTGTGCATTTTTCCTTACCCAGAAAAGATGTCTGGATACAGATTGCATGTGCAAACGGTGTCTCAGATTACAGGTCTAATCCCATATTTGCCAAACTTCCTGATAGCAAATCTATACCATTTTTGGATACCTGTTTTTGCTGTTTTGTCGATCTTGATAAATGTAAAAAGCCTGTATGAGACAAGGCAAAACGAAGCGAGAAGTTGACTTCTTATCCCACTGCGTTGAGCGAGCTGATGCTGTTGCTTTGTTTTCTAAACACTAGATGACACTAACACATCTCAGAGAACGAGAAAGAATGGCAGAGATGGAGAGCAGGGGCGAGACGGAGGAAGAAATGAGGAGGGGAAGGGGGGGAAGACAGTGAAAGGAGGAGGAAGGCTGACGGGGGATGACAGACACATGCGTGGGAGAGATGTAGAAGAGATGGAGGTGGCATGAGGAGGAGGGCAGGGTAGAGGGAACAGGTGATGTGAGGGAAAGACATTGAGACAGACGAGTAGAGGCAGATAGACACGGGGTGAGGGAAGAGAGGATCGGCCCCCGTGATGGCAGAGATAGGAGCGATTTCCTGTTTGCTGTAATTGTGCTAATATTTTAATCAATATCCGACTGTCGCGTGGCAATCAACGAGACAGAGCAACTCCAGTTCTCCACTGTCACATCCATCTGATCTTTCTATCGCTCAACATGTCGCCGTCTGTCTCCTTCTTTCCCCTGAAATAATCTCATCAACTTTTTTTCTGGTGATCGTTCACCCGTTACCACTCTCATCCTTCTCCTCTATTCTATCTTTCAGATGACTATTTAGCTATTCAGACAGGGCACACAAACTAACATCAGACATGGTAGTTTAATATTTCAAGAGTGGTATGTTTTCACTCTAATTACATTTTTTGGACCCCCCCCCCTTTTCTCCCCACTTGTATCCAGCCAACTACCCCACTCTTTAGCGCCGTTCCGGTCGCTGCTCCACCCCCTCTGCCGATCCGGGGAGGGCTGCAGACTACCACATGCCTCCTCCGATACATGTGGAGTCACCAGCCGCTTCTTTTCACCTGACAGTGAGGAGTTTCACCAGGGGGATGTAGCGCGTGGGAGGATCACGCGACACATACCCAAATCCGGCTTCCCACCAGCAGACACGGCCAGTACACTCTGTGCATAACTGTAGTCCACTGACTTCCGGTCTCTGCTGCAGCGGTCATACCAGTTTCCTGTTTGTTGGCGTGTGCTATTGACGATGGCATATTTTTGCGATGGCTGTAAGATTCACCATGGATATACAGTGCTGCTTGAAAGTATGTGAACCCCTTGAGCAGTTTAGATGGTTCTGTTGTTTTACCATGATTTTCTTATTTTATCATCACCAGTTTTTATATATGAAATGTCAGATATATGTTTATCAATTGCATCTACTTGTTTAGTGGGACTTGTTTTAGTAGCCCAAAAACTACATGAAACATGGAATTAGGGTATGTGCAAAAGTAAGTGAACCCCCAGCTGCATTGGTTAAGTCAAGCAGGTAACAGACTTAGGTGAAACACATCTGGGTGCTTAGTTAATCATTTAAGCAGACCAATGAAATGAGACATCCTTGGGAAAGGGTTTGGCCTGCACGAATTAAAAGAGAGAGGACACCAACCAAACCACTGTGGTCCCATACAAATCAACAATGCCGAGAGCAAAGGAGATATCCGAGGACATGAAGAAGAGGGTAGTGACAGCCCATCAGTGTGGGGAGGGATATAAGACCATCTCCAAAAGATTCCAGCTCCATCCATCCACTGTATGACAAATAATTTACAAATGGATGGCTGTCAACATGACAGCAACTCTGCCTAGAAGTGGACGCCCATCAAAACTATCACCCAGAAGCACCAGAAAAATAATACAGCAGGTAAAGGCCAACCCACACATCACCTCTAGAGAGTTGCAGACCTCTCTGATAGCATCTGGGACAAATGTGCATGCGTCTACAATCAGACGAAAATTGAATAGCCATGACATTCATGGGAGGGTTGCTAGAAGGAAGCCTCTGCTCTCAAAAAAGAACAAAGCTGCCTGTTTCAACTTTGCCAGAGAGCACTTGGACAAACCAGAGGCCTTCTGGAAGTCCATTCTCTGGACAGACGAGGCCAAAATAGAATTATTTGGTCACAATCAAAACCAACATGTTTGGAGAAAAGCCAACACTGCATATGAAGAAAAGAACCTCCTCCCAACAGTGAAGCATGTTGGTGGAAATGTGAAGGTCTGGGGCTGCTTTTCTGCTTCTGGACCTGGACGACTCCATATTATCCAAGGAACCATGAATTCTCCGGCATATCAACAAATTCTTGACCAGAATCTCCTGCCATCAGTCAGGGAGTTGAAGCTGGGATGAAAATGGATTGTGCAACAAGACAATGACCCAAAGCATTCCAGCAAAACTACAAAGGAATGGCTTCAGAGAAAGAGGATTCGTACTCTGGATTGGCCCAGTCAAAGTCCGGACCTTAATCCAATTGAAATGTTGTGGCAAGACCTGAAGAAGTTGGTATATACCAGATGTCCCTCCAACCTCTCTCAACTGGCTGAGTTCTGCAAGGAGGGGTGGGCAAAAATCCCCATAAGCAGATGCGAGAGACTGGTTAGTGGTTACAGAAGACGTTTGGTTGAAGTAATGGCTGCAAAAGGAGGAGCCACAAGCTACTTATACAAGGGTTCACATACTTTTGCACATGTTAAATTTTCAGTTTTTGTGAAATAAACCACCTTTGTTAAATTAAATAATGAAAATATATCGCCTTTGTGTGTGTGTCCATTATTTGGAAGGTGTGCTTTACAAACTGGGATTTAATGTATGTGTAATAAGCTTATTTTAATGTTTTTTACAAAAACAGTGACCCTGTCTGGAGGGTTCACAAACTTTCAAGCAGCACTGTATGTCAGCGACATGCACAGAATTGTTGACAAACTTTCACCTGCACCCACCAGCAAATGGGTGAAAAGTTTCAAGTTGTGCATATCAAGATATGTCCATGGACGGATGGATGGACGGACCGACGTAACTTGATATGCACAGCTTGAAACCCTTCATTATGAAACTTTACATTTAATAGTCCATTTAACATGCATTCAATGTATAAAAAAATATTTTAACTCTTTTCACTATAGATGATTTCTGTGCATCCGGTGCAGGAATGTTAGCCTTCACTTTGATTTATTGCTACACCTTTGTGTTTGTTATCGCGTGGGGCTTTCACTGTAAATTAAAATGTCCCATGCTCCATGCGTGCTTCAGTGACAACAGGAAGGGGAAAAAAATTGGGCTTGTCATCTGAGAATTTTTTTTTTCATCTTTTCTTTGTATGACATCCAATGGTCTTTTCATGTTGCTTTATGGCTGCAAAAAAAAAAAAAGGATGCCAGTTGGCTATTTCCACCATGAAGCTAAAATATGATTGTGTGATCTTGCGGCCTTCATCTTCTCATGTCGGTAGAAAAGGTACCCCGTGTGCTTTTACTTGTCTGATTTTAATTCAGTGGTTTGTGGTGTGAAGGACATTGTTTATTCTGCTGTGTAGCTGGACTAACAGAGCATGACGCCTGCTAAAAAAAAAACACACAAAAAAAGCCCCACTTCTTATTCGGAAAGCCCACAAAATAGGTTCAAATTCTCCGAGGAGATTTTCTCTATGAAGTTATTCATAGAGTCGTAGACCCCTCTACAACGGTGTCCTTGAAACAACAACAACACAAATGTTCCAGTAAATGAAGGGCCCACTTTTATGGGACGACAACGAGTTAGTCTATCATTGTCCAGAAAGCAACACATAACACAAGAAACATAAGAAAAACCTTCCAACACAAGATGTCCTCCGTATCGTGTTAAAAAGTGCACATCCTGTGACGAAACGTGATTTTTGGATTTACTCTGTAAGTTAGTCAACAATTAATCAGACATCACTTCTATAAAATAAAAAATACATCAATGATATGTGCACACATATTTCACAAATACCCTTAATTTATAATCATATTTTTCAGAATAGCTGTCATCGTCACACGTCATCGTCATATGTCATCGTCATACGTAATTTCCAAACTTTGTCATCAAAGACAGCAATGATGGGCGTCCGGGTAGCCAGGCGGTCTATTCTGTTGCCTAACTACACGAGGATCCTCGGTTCGAGTCCCCGTGTTACCTCCGGCTTGGTCGGGCATCCCTACAGGCACGATTGGCCGTGTCTGCGGGTGGGAAGCCAGATGGGGGTATGTGTCCTGGTCGCTGCACTAGCACCTCCTCTGGTCGGTCAGGGTGCCTGTTCAGGGGGGAGGGGGAACTGGGGGGAATAGCGTGACCCTCCCATGCGCTATGTCTCCCTGGAAAAACTCCTCACTGTCAGGTGAAAAGAAGCGGCTGGCGACTCCACATGTATCGGATGAGGCATGTGGTAGTGTGCAGCCCTCCCTGGATCGGCCGAGGGGGTGGAGCAGTGACCTGGACGGCTCAGAAGAGTGATCCCAGACAGCAAAATTAAACTGGGCTGGATCCAGGCCGGATGTATCACAGCATCTGGCGCAGATGCGCAAAACGCATCCACCCGCGCCAGCCAGGTAATGCATGGCGGCATAGTCAAGGATCGTAAACGTTATTTCTCTTTCAGCCCTTTGAAATCTGTTTCTAAAACAAACAACAACAAAAAAACCACAGGTGCAAGAAATAGCGAATTCAGGTGCTGAATCTTGACTCATTTAGATCCACAAGGCCTATTTTAAAAATAGGTTCCGACTTTCATAAGGAGGCCACAATCTGGCCAGAGGCGCGGGGCGGTCTAGGAGCGGATGTGATTGCTATAATGATTTTCCGGACTGTTGGCGGATCCGGCCTAGTGTCAGCTGCTGTGTGTGTGTGTGTGTGTGGGGGGGGGGCAATTGGCCGGATACAATTGGGGAAAAAGGGGGGGGGGGGCAGGAATGATGCCTAATAGATATGCAGGTGGTTTGGCAACATGGCTCACATAAAACAACCTCAGCATATTTCACCAGATGTTTCTGTGTGAGGGGTTTTGTACCAGTGTACGTGTCAAGTTTTCAAACACGTGTTTATTAGCCCTTCATTGCACCAGAATGGTGGATATGTGTGTGTAAAGTGGGTGCAGTGATGAAGGTTGGCATTGGTATGGGAGAGCATCACGTCTACCCAGTTTAATAATGCTCCCCACACCTCCTTGGGCTGGTTTTGCAAGGAACTCTCTAAAGTTCATCCCAGCACATGGTAATCAGCCCTTCCCCTCCAATAGGAGGCCAGCGATACAGCTGGTCTGGCAACACAGCAAATGGTCCCCTCGCGGCTTTGGAGGCCTATCTAAGAGTGCAAAAAAAAAAACAAAAAACAAAAAAAAGAATAACAAAGCCCAGCAGAAGGGTTTACATTAATGGTGGGGATGGAGTATGGTGGTGTTAGTTGTATAGGTGAAGCTATTCACCATGAATGAAATGCTGGACATAATCCGCTGAATGGAGAAAAAACAAAAACAAAAAACTAACTGAATGCAGGGCTGACTTTGGCTTTTGGTTAAACGAGAAACATAATGTAATGTTTTGTGTTCTTTAAGTGCCTGAAAAAAGAAAATACTTGTTTGTCGGCTTTGGATTATGCAGTGGAAGCATACCGAATGCTCCCACGAGTATCCCTCCTTCATAGGGTCAGAGACTTACTATAAATTACTGAACACTGTTGCTATAGGAGACATTTCATTTGTCTTTTGGCCAACTTTTCCAGGAGCTTGATTTATACAGTGAAGTTCATTAGATGGAAACAACCCAGCACAAACACATGATCACATGCTCATCACTGTCACCATTTTTCACTTTCATAAAACATGAGATCTATGAATGTGCAAAACTAGGAACGGTGCACATGAAGATATATGCTGAAAAACTGGACATTGTCGACAGATTAGTGGTACACGTGGAATCTCACTTGTTTAATGGTAAAGGACCAAATATGCTACCATCTTGGGCGGCACGCTGGCCCAGTGGTTAGCAATGTTACCCACAGCAAGAAGGTCCTGGGCTCGAACCTCAGGCCATCCCAGGTCCTTTCTGTGTGGAGTTTGAATGTTCTCCGTGTGTCTGCATGGGTTTCCTCTAGCTGCTCCGGTTTCCTCCCACCATCAAAAAGACATGCATGTTAGGGTTAGTACTCCTATCTGTGCCCCTGAGCAAGGCAATGGAAAGAAGAACTGGAGTTGGTCCCCAGGCGCTGCAACTGCTCAATGCTCTATACTACAACAACAACAATTAATAATAATGCAGCGAATCAAGGTTGGGGGGCAGTCTGGGTCGCCGCATCTGGGATGCGAACCCGTATCTCCCGCACCGCGGGCGACAACGTTAACCAGTCGACTAAAGGGTCTGACCCGTTAGCCAAGGGCTAACATGTCTACTTATCCATCCACGTTACACTACCCCCCTCTTTCAGGAAGCGCATCCCCGTGCTTCAGCATATCAGCTCCCTCATGCCTCTGGGCGCACATGCTTGCGATGACCTCACGGTCTCACCATCCCACTTCTGACACCAATGCAGTGAATCGAGGGGGGGGCAGTCTGGGTCGCCGCATCTGGGACGTGAACCTGTATCTCCCGCTCTGCGGGCGACAACGTTAACCAGTCGACTAAAGGGTCCAACCCGTTAGGCAAGGGCTAACATGTCTACTTATCCATGCACGTTACAATAATATCAAAGAGCTAGACCAAGATGACACATATAAGTACCTAGGAGTAAACAAAGGAGACAGCATACAACAATGAAGGAGAAGATCCAGAGAGAGTACCATGGGAGAGTGCGTATGGTACTGAAGAGCGCTCTCAATGCGGCTAACAGAATTGAAGCTATCCACACCCTAGCGATACCTGTAGTGACGTACAGCTTCAACATCATCAGTTGGAAACTGAACGACATCAAGAGACTAGACACCAAGACAAGAAAGATACTGACCATGGAGAAGATGCACCACCCGAAAGCAGATGTCGACAGACTCTACCTACCAAGAGCTTCAGGAGGACGAGGCCTAGTCCAACTCGAACTGACCTTCAAGACTACCACTATCGGGCTGGATGCATACCGGACAACAACAGATGACCCATTCCTCCGACTAGTAAAACATCAGATCTACTCCATCAATAAAGAAGCTGCACAATTCAAGAAAAAGCTTGATGTCCCAGAAACCCCACCAACAGAAAATGAGGCAACTACCCTCTACGCTAAATGAGTGAAGCAGAAGGCAAAACACCATGGCCAGCGGCAACTGCAAATAAACCTGGGAGGACAAAGCAATGCACGGGAGGTACCCAAAAAGAATGAAAGAGGCAGATGTGGACCAACAAAAGACACACCAGTGGCTGAGGAGCACCGGGCTGAAAGCAGAGACGGAGGGCTGATAATCGCTGCACAAGACCAGAGCCTGGCAACCAGATCCTATCACCATCGCATCATCAAAGATGGAACAGATCCAAAACGCAGAATCTGTGGAATGTACGAAGAAACCATCGACCACATTGTCTCAGGCTGCCCGGAACTGGTAAAGACCGAGTACATATACAGGCACAACAAGGCAGCAGCCTACCTGCACTGGAAGATCTGCAGGAGTTACAAGATCAAGATGACTGAGAAGTGGTACGAACATCAGCCAAAAACTGTCACTGAGAACAATGATGTCACCATCCTCTGGGACATACCCATCCACACTGACAGAGAGATAAAAGACAAGAAGCCCAAAATTGTTATCAAGGACAGGAAGGAAAAGAGGTGCATGCTCATCGACATGGCAATACCATCCAAAAAAAACGCCTCCGTGAAAGTCACAGAGAAGCCAACCAAGTACGAAGACCTGGAGATTGAAATCAACAGGATGTGGGGTATGAAGAACGAAACAACACCAGTGGTCATCGGAGCTCTAGGACTCATGAAGAAGGGAATGGAAAAGTTCACCAACCATATCCCAGGCAACATCAACATCCATGCAGTCCAGAAGATTGCCCTACTTGGAACAGGCCCACATACTATTACGACGAGTACTGTCAATCAAGTGACATCTGCCCTATAGTGCCTCAGGTCCATAGTTTGGACCCGGCTCTACAGGATGTAAAACAGGAAACACGAAAGAAATAATAATAATAATAATAACAATACATCTTATTTGTGGCTGCCTTTCAGAGCACTCAAGGACACCTAACAAAACACAGTAAAAAAAAAAGAAAAGCAGCACTGTATCAGACAGCATAAAATCAAAACAAAGCAGTGTAGACAATAAAATAGTTAATGCAACAGATAAGTATAAAATCCTCATCTGCACAAAACTCAGTGAAACGTGGATCAGACTGAATACGCCAGTTTGAAAAGGCAGGTTTTGAGATGTGATTTGAAGGTGGAAAGAGAGTCAGTGTTGCGGATGTCTTGTGTGAGGGACACATCTTGTAGGATGGATTAAATGCAGAGAACACATTAATTGTAAGAATACAATTCGTTGTAAGAATACAATGTCAAATAATCTGCAATGTTTCTTCAGTATATCACAGTATATCGCTGTGGAGGAACGTCCCACCATATACACATAACACATATTGCAATCCTTGATACTACAACATCGACGGCAGCTAGGCAAGAAGCAAAGGGTTGTCACTATTGTACAGCATTTACCAATGTACCATGGCTTATTCAACATGCTTTAATGTGGCACACTGTCTCTGCATGGCAGCTTGCTCTAATTAACTTATACATTTTACCATAGACCTTATGCAACATTGCATCGTAGCCAAATAAAACCTCTTTCATGGAGACAGAGGCCAGACACATCTTGCAAGTGATCAGCCCATGAGGTTATCTGGCTGGCAACGTTACCCTGAGACAACCTTAGAAAAGAAACAGTACACCAGAGCAAACAGCACCACACCTGCCATCAACACAGCTTGCACCTCCACCCAGTTACACTTCACTTAGCGTACACTGCACCTAGACTCAGCTCACAACATTATGACGGGTAATTTTCTTACTCCACATCATCAGCCAGCCAACTGGAGGCTAATGAGACAGCTGACCCTGCTGGCAGTCGTCTTGTCTCTCTGCTCTCCTTGTCAACCTCTCTGAATGAGAATAAACCTCCCAAATAATCCCCTAAAATGGCAATAAAAATATACTTAATGGATATAACCTGCAAATCAATGTATGCACCCTCCGCTTGACACATTTACTGCAGCTATATAAAAACGTAGGCGATGGCTCTGATGTCCTCTCTGGTGTGCACACACAGAGACACAAAGATGCAGACACACACGTGCACATTACTATACTATAATCTAGATTGATATTTGAGAACAGAGGAGTGGGCTGTATGTGTGCGTCACTAATTGGTTCTTCTGTTTATTGTGGTGCAAGCATCGTTCAACCACTGCAATGAAGCCCATCTACATCTTAAGGTCTTTCTCAGCACCACTCGTTCTGACCCACGGTGGTGTCTCTGGTCAGCACATGATCACGTGACTACACATATCACACATGGCTAATACACTTAAACCCTCTGGGCTAGGTGGTGAGGTGGTGGCATGAGTCGTCAGTCTTACTTTGTTTCAGTCACAACCATTCAGCAACCTTGACTGATATTTACACACCAGTAACACTGGTGACTGCAGTAATTACAGGAAAAAAAAAGCCACGGTGCTTTTGAGACCAATCAGGAATCGGGAAAAAGAAACACTTTATTTGTCATTTCACTTCACATGAAGTGAAGTGAAATATCGTTTCCCCCAGCCCACAGCAGTGCAACACAAAGACAAAAACACATATCCAAAAACTACAAAAAAAAAACCCACATGTATCCAAACTAGAACACATATCCAAACTAAGGACACATATATCCAAACTTAACACATGTATCCAACTAAGCAATGAAAAAATAAAAAATAAATAACTGTCCAAGAGAATGCACGCCAGCCAGGATGACTGTCAGAACTGCCGGTCTGCACTGGCTAGCAGTTAGCTTAGCCTGCCCCGCTTCCGCGTCCTGTCAGACTGCCCTCAGTGTTTCCTCTTCACGCGCAGCTCCGATCAGGGCCGTGGCCCTTGGGCTCACCGGACACAGCAAATCAAGCTCCCCCAGCCGATCCAACGCCAGATCTCCCAACCAGACACCCTGGACACACCACTCCACATGACGACACCAAAAACACACTCAACGCTAGGTGAGGCCGCTGACAGACCGCCCTCAGTGTTATCAGAAGTGCTGGTCTGCATGGGCTAGCAGTTAGCGCAGCCTGCTCCGCTTCCGCATCCTGTCAGACCGCCCTTGGTGTTTGTTTCCTCTTCGGGTGCAGCTCCGGCGTCCCTGGGCCCACAGGACACAGCAGACCAAGCTCTCTCAGGTGATCCAGCGCCAGCTCTCCCAGCCATCAGATGAAGACAAAAACTTAGACTCAGACACTGCATGGACTTTACTGGTTGAGGCCACCACAAGTTCGTACCAACATCTTCCCACACCGGTACTGGGTGAGGCCACAGCAAACGTGAGTTCACGCCACCATCTTCCCACACAAGAAATGGTGGTTGAGCTGTGTGAACTCTAATAACATAATTCAAGACAGCACATCGGCTTTAGTGTCCCCTCAAAGCAAGAGGGTCCTGGGTTCAATTCAAGCCATTTGCATGTTCTCCCTCGTGTTTGTGTGAGTTTCCTCCAGATATGCATGTTAGGTGAGTTAAGCGTTTGTAAATCGTCCATGGGTGTGAATGATGTGTAAGTGATTGTGTGTATGTGAGCCCTGTAATGGACTGGCAACCTGTCCAGGGTGTCACCCTGCCTTCTACCAAACACCTGCTGAGACAGGCTGCAGCCCCACAACTCTGAATTGGAGTAAGCAGGTACAGATAATGGATGGATGGTTATAAGTCACTGCTCCGAGAAGTGGTGAATAATCCATGAATGACACAAGAACAAGCCAAAGAGTGTGCACGAGGCCCCGATCTGTTTCCTCGCCAGATATTTGTAGGGTTACAATGGATAAAAGATGCCACTATGTGCACTGCCAGGATGAATCTGTATATAAGTGTTGTTTGTTTGTTGTTTAGGGGAAATCAAAACTGTCTCTTCTACTTGATCCCATTCTCATTCCATGGCATCATATGTTGCTCTTGATGAAGTGCTGCTGTATTTACGCAGAAGGTATCGCTCAGCGTATGAGAGATGGCGGGATAACCACTACCGACCCTAAACTTAACAACGACCTAATATCCATCCAGCCATTATCCAAGCCGCTTATCCTGCTCTCAGGATCACGGGGATGCTGGAGCCTATCCCAGCAGTCATTGGGTGGCAGGCAGGGGACACCCTGGACAGGCTGCCAGGCCATCACAGGGCCGACACCCACCCAGCCACCCACCCACACACACACACACACACACATACACATACACACACCTAGGGGCAATTTAGTACGGCCGATTCACCTGACCTGCATATCTTTGGGCTGTGGGAGGAAACCGGAGCACCCAGAGGAAACCCATGCAGGCACGGGGAGAACATGCAAACTCCACACAGAGGATGACCCGGGCTGACCCCCAAGGTTGGGCTACGCCGGGGCTCGAACCCAGGACCTTTTTGCTGTGAGACGACCGCGCTAACCACTGCGCCGACATGCTGCCACTACCTCATATGTATGTGATTAATATTCAAAAATTGGGGATGGAGGTTTCACAATTCAGTGTATGGAACGCCTCTACACAGAAGCTGAATGTACCTTCTGTGTAATACACATATCCACGTTTTATCAGAGGTGTCAATATATGACACTGCAGGAGGAGAATATTCTGACCATTTACTTTTTCTTTTCATTATACAACACAAAAATAGAACAGGGTGTTTTATTTTCCATTTGAGAGAGAAGAAAAAAGGAAATAAGAAATACAAAAAAACATACTTACATAAACACATTTAAACAAAATCATGAAGTTTTGGGGAAATATACAATTTCCCCTTCTCCCAAATTTCCTCAAATTTGGTTTCCCGGAGCCTCATGGAGAAGGTGATTCTGTCCATCACAAAAACGTCATAAATGATATCACGCCAGTCCTCTGTGCATGGGGTGTCTGGCTTTAGCCGTTTAATTGTAATTGCTTTTCTAGCAGCTACACTCAATACTCAAAATAACAACTTGTATTAATGTTTGTGGATTTGACCATTTTCATATCAAAATCTCTTTTGATATGAAAATGGTCACCAAGTATGCTGTTGAAAAAATAGTGTTTCCTGATGTGAATGTAAAACACACACACACACAGCAGTAATTTATCCAACTTTTAAGTTATAGGTACCTGTGTAAAATGTGTTTTTCCAAACAGCTTTGGTAAACACCTCTACTGGAAAAACGCTGAATAGTGTTAAACATTATGTAAATTGTGCGAGTATTTTTTTCTTCTTTCTTTTAGCTACACACAGTTATGACTAAAGGACTAATGATGAGTTCCCAACCCTTCCCGGAGGGGCCCCTGAGAGAGGAGCCACCGGGTCCCATGTGAGGAATATGTTAACACAGTAACAGACAGTTTCCCTCCAGACCAACACGTTGGCCTTCACATGTGTACATGTGTCCTATCAAAGATGGACGGCAGACTGTGATGGGACGCCGTCCTGGCTCAGCTCCTCTGAAACAGCTGACAGCAGGGACGCTGTCCCTCGTCTCTCTGCACCATCATCACGGGGTAAGGAAGGAGTCAAGTACAAGACTGCTGTGGTCCAGCTCCCAGGAGGGTCTGTGCTTGTGTGTGTTCCTATTTAACGACTGTCCCCGAGAGACAGAGAGAGAGAGAGAGAGAGAGAGAGAGAGAGAGAGAGAGAGAGAGAGAGAGAGAGAGAGAGAGAGAGAAGAGAAGCCTTATTTACAAGAGTGGCCCTATTTTTGGAAAAGAAAAACAAAATGAGAGAATAAAATGGAGCATCAAGTGGAGAGGAGAGATGGATTAGCTGAGCGGAGGAGAAGGGAGCATTCTGAGAGATGGAGAACAGAGGATGGCTTTAACATGGGGAGGGGGACAGTTTGAGGGGAGAGAAAGGAGGGAAGGGATTACGAGAAGTGACAATGGCATGGGCAGGCTGGGTGGGCCAATTCAGATGTGCAGGCTGATGTGAACAGGCTGGTCTTTGTGTGAGAGATATTTCCCGGGGTGGGCTTGGTTCTGCATTTGTTTCTTCAAGAAAAGCATGTGCCTTATGGAGAAAGACACAGAACCAGTGTGTGTGTGTGTGTGCACAAACACAAATGAGTGCTTGCATTTCATACTGTACATACATTAATACAATGCTTTCGTCATTGCACATGCATAAGGAACATACACGTGTGTGTGTGTGTGTGTGTGTGTGTGTGTGTGTTTGCTCATGTATTTTGGTGTATGTGAGTGTGCATACTGTCCTTTTGTGTCTTCTTCCCAGCACTGAATGTTCCCTGCCTTCTTCAAGGACAGTGGCAGAAAACGAGACAGAATGAATGAATGAGAGGGTGAAAGACGAAGGCTGGCAGTGCACGCACACACTCTTCGTCACGTCACACTCTGTCTTCCAGTCCTTGTCTAGCTTTTTTCTCCCGTTTTTCTCAGGTTCTCTGCCTTGACTTGCAGACCAAGGAAGAAAATGTACTGCAAGGAGAATGAAGACCATTTCCTCCTCATCCTCTTTTCTATCACGATGTCTCCAAGTTCAGTCGGCTCACTGACTCCAATAACCACAGTGCAGTCCACTCATCGTAACCTCAATCATCATCTCTTCGTCTTCTTCAGGTTTATTGGCAGTTGGCAAACGATGTGGTGCAGTACCGCTACCAACTGGAACGGCGAGTTGATCAAAATTAAGTAATTAATTAAGTTTCCTTTATTAATCCCATTGGGTAAATTCAGTTACTGAAAATTAACCCATCCCATAGCTGTGATTTGTGGAGCTAGATGCAGTGGGCTGCTGCCTTCATGCTGCGCCCGGGGACCAACTCCAGTTCTTTTCCCATTGCCTTGCTCAGGGGCACAGACAGGAGTATTAACCCTAACATGCATTTTTCTTTTGATGGCGGGGGAAACCGGAGCACCAGGAGAAAACCCACCACAGACATGGGGAAAACATGCAAACTCCACACAGAGGATGACCTGGGATGACCGCTCAAAGTTGGACAGCCCCGAGTTTCGAACCCAGGACCTTCTCTCTGTGAGGCAACAGCGCTGGCCACTGGGCCACCGTGCCGCCCGGTGTCTACTTAATTAAAAATCATGTCTACTCAATTAAACTATTTTTTTCAAAGGTTTCTGAGAGGGACTAAAAGTGTCTCTCAGCAGCTGCTGCACACCTTCTCCAGAAACTCCTACAACATCCAGAAATGTCCTTGCTGCATCTACAATTATGTCAATTCTCTCCAATTTTCTTTCTACTCCAGCAGTACAGTTAAATACTAAGGCCAAACACTTAATGTGGCCCCTACAAAACCAAAACTCAGCTTGCTTTTTGACTGACTTGTTCTACTTAGCTTCTTACCTCACATCATTCTCATTGTTTCTCTCCATTCTTTTAACGGCTTCAACAATCCCTTTTCTGCTCTCACCTTATCCACTTTCTCTTTCTTTGGACACTGTGCTGACCCCGTATC
The DNA here is from genome assembly GCF_029633865.1 of Lampris incognitus. NCBI lineage: Eukaryota > Metazoa > Chordata > Actinopteri > Lampriformes > Lampridae > Lampris > Lampris incognitus. The sequence continues at coordinate 49,351,853 of NC_079217.1, read as the reverse complement.
ATGATTTCCCGAGCAGTGCAGAGACTTTGCTTGCTCTTTCTCCGCTTGACCATTTCCCACATTGCAGTTGTCCTCCCCACATCTCCCACATCTTCTGACTCCATTACATCTGCAGCAACATGTCCATATCCTTGACAGCAAAAGCATCTGAGAGGAGCTCTTTCATATGGCCTGACCCTGTTCATTGTCTGTTGTGTTTCCTGTTTTATTTTGAAGTACTCACCTGTCTTGTTGCGCGCAGTTCCTGCCCCTGGTTCTGTCATCACTCAACGCGTGTATCCCACACCTGTTTCCCATTCTCTGATTATCTCCAGCATATATCCTCCCGTTTTCCTTCTTTCCTTGGCAGGTTTTCTTGTATGTCCAGGCAAGCTGTTCCAGCGGTCACTAGCCTACGTTCTACATGTTTACCGTGTTTGAAGCCGTTTGCCTGTTTCTGGACTTTCTCTTGCCTGCCCTTCGTCGGATCTGATCGCCTGTTTGGGCTGAAAACCCTGGTGTAACCGGTTATTTTCTTGCCCGGTGCGGGATTCGATACGAAGGTGTACTGCACCACAAGGCGACATCACTAACCGCTCGGCTAAAGGGTCAGACCCGTTAGTTAGGGGCTAACGTGTGTTATTAGTAGTTTACACTGGTAACTTGAACTTGAGTTTTGAACCTGTTTTGCCTGTCTGCCTGCCCCTTGTCTGTCTGGTCACCCGTCGGACTGGTTTCCTGTGTACTGACCCCTGCCTGCCTTGACTGGACATCACTAACGTTAGTCTGTGTATCAGACGAGTACGACGAAGTTGACTAAGCATAGCTAGAGGAGGAGATGAGAGCGACTTTGTAGCTAGCTTGTTAGCGTTAGCCTTCTCAAGACGTGCAGCAAGTGATTGGAAATGGAAGGCCAACTGCCGCTCTTGTCTCGCCTATGCTTCATCACCTCACCTGTCTGGGGTTGACTATCCCCGTATCCACCTCTTCAGCTGACACAACGGGACATGATCGACTGGGAGATTTGGCACTGATGTCCATAGAAAAAGGCCTTCTAATGGAGCTTAAATCCAAGGACAAACTGCATGATGCTGCTGTAACCCGCACTTTGCGTTCGGCCGTCGTCTCCCTACACGCCCTGGGACTCTGCGTTGTGTTTGTTGTAGTATGATGTTTGCGTGGAAAAGGAAGGAGGCGGAGGCTTGTGATCGTGGCTGAGACCTGGACACTGTATTGGCACTCGCTTACACTTCACCTCTCATCAATCAGCTGGCCGCTGGCCTCCTCATACTCACAGCTTCCGGCAGAAGAAACAAAAAAACATTTTTCTTTCTCAAAATTAAAATAAAAAGTGCAAATGTGCAAATAAACACATCTCATATCAAAATGCTACCTTACGGCAAAACCAAAGCAAATGTCATCCATTATAAATTAAATAAGTGCCTTATTACCCATAAAATTAAACAAAAAAACATGGATAATCTGCTCAAATAATACTGCATCCTGCGTTATATGCCATGCTAATGCTCAACAGGCTGGCCAACACTTTTTGTCACATTTCTCTTGCCAAATACAATGTTCGACATCAAACTTGAACTAGGTTATAAGCAAACTTGTCTATTAACGCCACAGAATAAACAGTTAGACAATATGTGCGATATAAATCAATATTTTTATGATAATGCAGACCGCCAGTAACACTGCTCACCTTCCGGCAGAAGAAACAAAAAAACATTTGATCAACGTAGCATTTTGCCCGGGACAAGACTTAGGGGTACGGTGTTGCAAAAGGGACAAACATCGCCATTTGCGGCATTCCCAGGGGAACATACAGCGTAACAACGTAGATTTACATTACTACCTTACACTGCCATTGTCCACTTCACAACGAAGGACCGACAGATGGACTTTATATTCAAGTAGCCTGATAAGGTGAGCTGCCTAATTTTAGTTTACTCCAAATCAAAGCTGGCGTATTCATTTTACATATTGTGATGGCACTTCATAATACCACACTTTGCTTATGTAACAAAATGCCTACTATACTCAATATTATAGCCTAAGGTTTGGCATATTCTGCATGTGAAGGTTGATTTTATCGTTATTTATATTCTTTGCTCATGAATTGCTTTGACTTGGTCTGGTCAGTTTGCAATGAAAAGGTTTTATGATGCTGCATGCTAGCGCTGTCCATGGTGATGTTGTAGGCCAGAAGCGGAGGCCATTTCTTGTGCATTTTCCTTGTTTTCCAAGTATGGAGAGAGACAAAGGCTATTTGATATCCAATGGATTTGATTTTGGTGAATCTCGATGCACTGAGTTACTGGAGGTGTGTGTGGTGAGCTGTGTGTGTGTGTGTTGGAGGTTTTCACCTGAGGTGCTGCGATGGGTGGACTTTGTGTGTGTGTGTGTGTTAGAACTGTGTGTCGGAGCTGTTCACATATTGAAAAAAATACCCCCAAAATTTGACTGATTACAATATCATTGCACCGTTGAAGGCCCACTACCAGATGGGATAAGGTTCTTCTGCTGGAATGCAATGTTTTTCTTTCTCCAAACACAACGCTTCTCATTTAAACCAAAACGCTCTATTTTGGGCTCATTTTTCCAATAGCCTTCTGGCTTTTCCATATGATCTTTAGCAAACTGCAGACGGGCAGCAATGTTCTTTTTGGAGAGCAGTGGCTTTCTCCTTGCAACCTTGCCATGCACACCATTGTTGTTCAGTGTTCTCCTGAAGGTAGACTCATGAACATTAACATTAGCCAATATGAGAGAGGCCTTTAGATGCTTAGAAGTTACCCTGGGTTCCTTTGTGACCTGGCCGACCATTACACACCATGCTCTTGGAGTGATCTTTGATGGTCGACCACTCCTGGGGAGGGCAACAATGGTCTTGAATTTCCTCCATTTGTACACAATCTGTCTGACTGTGGATTGGTGGAGTCCAAACTCTTTAGAGATGGCTTTGTAACCTTTTCCAGCCTGATGAGCATCAACAACGCTTTTTTTGAGGTCCTCAGAAATCTCTTTTGTTCTCGCCATGATACACTTCCACAAACATGTGTTGTGAAGATCAGACTTTGATAGATCCCTGTTTAAATAAAACAGGGTGCCCACTCACACCTGATTGTCATCCCACCGACTGAAAACACCTGCCTCTAATTTCACCTTCAAATTAACTTTTAATCCTAGAGGTTCACATACTTTTGCCATTCACAGATATGTAATATTGGATCATTTTCCTCAATAAATAAATGACCAAGTATAATATTTTGTTTAATTGGGTTCTCTTTATCTACTTTTAGGACTTGTGTTAAAATCTGATGATTTTAGGTCATATTTATGCAGAAATATAGAAAATTCTAAAGGGTTCACAAATTTTAAAGCACCACAGTACATCCCTGTCCGAGTCGTGCACTTGGGTTCTCATCTGCCAGTGTCCCCGGGAAATGATAATTTTCTGAGCATTCTCTTCTCCATTAGCGCCATCAGCTTTCGTAAAGTTTGTTCTTTCTCCCTGTCTGCAATTATTTCTGCTCCAATATAGTCGCTAACATTAACTTAGTGTATGCTTGACAGGTAAATTTCTTTTACAGAAAAAGGTCACTTGACAGTTTTCAATTTTGTGCATGTTAAAATTTTGTCAGACATCATCATAGCTTGTAATGACAAGTTTGAAATGAGACTTGTTGTTTTCTCACATACATACATACATACATACATACATACATACATACATACATACATGTGTGTGTGTGTGTGTGTGTGTGTGTGTGTGTGTGTATATATATATATGTGTGTATATATCAATACGGATATAGGGAAAAAATATCTTTTTTTCCTGTATCCGTGTTGATATTCTGCTCCTCATTAGTTGAGCACTTACACCATTGACGGTTTTGGAAAAAAATGCTATTTGCAGTGGAGAAGGAGCATACTGGTACCGATTTTGAAGAACAAGGGTGATGTGCAGAACTGTAGCAACTACAGAGGTATAAAGTTGATTAGTCACAGCATGAAGATATGAGAAAGAGTAATAGAAGCTAGGTTATGAGGAGAGGTGATGATTAGCGAGCAGCAGTATGGTTTCATGCCACGAAAGAGCACCACAGATGTGATGTTTGCTTTGAGAATGTTGATTGAGAAGTATAGAGAAGGCCAGAAGGAGTTACATTGTGTCTTTGTAGATTTAGAGAAAGCATACGACAGGGTGCTGAGAGAGGAGGTGTGGTATTGTATGAGGACGTCGGGAGTGGCAGAGAAGTATGTAGGAGTGGTGCAGGATATGTATGAGGGAAGTGTGACAGTTGTGAGGTGTGCAGTTCGAATGACAGATGGGTTCAAGGTGGAGGTGGGATTACATCAAGGATCGGCTCTGAGCCCTTTCTTGTTTGCAATGGTGATGGACAGGTTGACGGACAAGATCAGGCAGGAGTCTCCATGGACGATGATGTTCGCGGATGACATTGTGATCTGTAGCGAGAGTAGGGTGCAGGTTGAGGAGAGCTTGGAGAGGTGGAGGTATGCACTGGAGAGAAGAGGAATGAAAGTCAGTAGGAGCAAGACGGAATACCTATGCATGAATGAGAGGGAGGACAGTGGAATGGTCAGGATGCAAGGAGTGGAGGTGATGAAGGTATATGAGTTTAAATACTTGGGGTCAACTGTCCAAAGTAACGGGGAGTGCAGAAGAGAGGTGAAGAAGAGAGTGCAGGCATGGTGGACTGGGTGGAGAAGAGTGTCAGGAGTGATTTGTGACAGAAGGGTACCAGCAAGAGTTAAAGGGAAAGTTTACAAGATGGTTATGAGACCAGCTACATTATGTGGTTTGGAGACAGTGGCACTGACGAAAAGACAGGAGGTGGAGCTGGAGGTGGCAGAGTTGAAGATGCTAAGATTTTCACTGGGAGTGACAAAGAAGGACATGATTAGGAATGATTATATTAGAGGGACAACTCAGGTTGGACGGTTTGGAGACAAAGCAAGAGAGGCAAGATTGAGATGGCTTGGACATGTGTGGAGGAGAGATGCTGGGTATATTGGGAGAAGGATGCTGAATATGGAGCTGCCAGGGAAGAGGAAAAGAGGAAGGCCAAAGAGGAGGTGGTGAGGGAAGAATGCAGGTGGCTGGAGTGACAGAGGAAGATGCAGAGGACAGGAAGAAATGGAAACGAATAATCCGCTGTGGCGACCCCTAACGGGAACAGCCGAAAGTAGTAGTAGTGGTAGTAGTAGTCGTGTGTGTGTGTGTGTGTGTGTGTGTGTGTGTGTGTGTGTGTGTGTGTGTGTGTGTGTGTGTATAACTTTGTTAAAAGAAACACTCAACAGTAGGGAAAGTGCTCAAGAAATAAGGAGCAAAATAATCCAGTGAGTCAAGTAAATTCTTTTGAGACAGTACAAGCCTGTTTGATGCCATAAGCAATCATCAGCTGTCAATAAAGTACTGTGAAAGAGCATGCCATTTACTGCCACGTCATGCACATCACGTGCACAATGTCAGATGGGGAAAGGAGTCCAAAAGTACTGTACGTCAACTCTGATTTCTGACTTGATCAACACCTCAAGTGGGCTGTTGTCCTGATTTCCTTTGGTTTACCGTTTCGCTTTAGAGTGTATGAGAGATCAAATTTTATTTCATTGTTATTTATGTGTGTATGTTCAAGGTGATACGATAGTGAAGGAGAGCACCGGTTCTAATGTGTCTTACATTCTGAAATTTAGACACGCTGCTGAATAATCCATCCATCCTTTATCCAAGCCGCTTATCCCAATTGAGGTCATGGGATGCTGGAGCCTATGCCAGCATCTGATTATTTATTATTATATCTATATTTATTGAGTGTTCTGAAAGGCATCCACAAATAAACTGTATTATTATTATTTAAATTTATTTGATATTATTTATATTATTGTAGTGACCTACTTGCAGGTTAGATATTCACCATGCGGGCCCGAGAAGGTCCCTTTAAGACGGCGGGGGTTGGCAAGGGGTATTGTGGGTAGACACGAGGCTGAGGTTTTTAGCATAATGAACTGCTGACTTGGAGGTTGTTGGAGGAAATAAACGACCCCACGGCTGTGTGGTCAAAAGGAGAAGTGGTCTCGTCTCCTTTCTTTCATCCTCCACAGTGGTGACCCCGACGTGAGCCATGGAGAACGCAGCTACCAATGCAGCGGCAGTGACTAATGCCATCTCGCTCAAACTGCCCGACTTCTGGGAAACAGCTGCGGTAGCATGGTTCGCTCACATCGAAGCCCAGTTCGCTATTAGGAACATCACTGTGGATGAGACCAAGTACCACTACATCGTAGCGGCACTCGAAACATCGATGCTGTCACGGATACTGGGCTTGCTGCAAACCCTGCCGCCCGTGGATAAGTACAGTATGATTAAGAGACACTTGCTGCAGGATTTGGAGCCAGCAGAGGTGGAGTGGGCGGACTGGTTGTTTTTGCTGCAAGGCTTGGGAGACGGCAAGCCATCGGAGCTAATGTACAAGCTGCTGATTATGCTGGGTTCGTGCGGCCCTGCCTTCCTTTTTGGCCAGCTGTTCCTTTTTTCAGCTCCCCTCGCACGTCCATGCTGCCTTGGCCAGCTCCAAGTTGTCCACCACCAGCAACTTTTGGGAATTGGCCGCGGAGGCTGACAGGATTTTTCTTGCCAGCCAACAGCAGTGTACGGCCACTCTGCTGCCTGCCCACGCTCTTCCACCACCACCGGTTAAGGCTGTGGGCGTCGCCGCGGCAGCAGTTTCTCATCGGCAGCAGGACTCAGGGACACTGTGCTTCCAAAGCCAAGCAATGCCGTGCACCATGCACTTTCAGCAGGGCAGGAAAAACCAGAGCTGCTACTCAGTAGTAACCCTGAGCGTTGGCCAGGAAGACAGGCTGCTGTTTATTCAGGACACCATCTCTGGCCGGCGGTTGCTAGTTGATTCGGGCGCATAGCGGAGCATCCTGCCTGCAACACCAGTGGACGCGATGGCCGGCGGATTCGGTCCCCCTATGGATGCTGCTAACAACACGCCCGTACGCGCCTATGACACGAAGTATGTGGAGGTGGTTTTTGGAGGTCGGTGGTTTGGCTGGGACTTTGTAGTGGCGAAGGTGTCCATTGCCCTCCTGGGTGCGGATTTCCTGCGCGCTTATGGACTGTTGGTAGATGTTAAAAACCGCCGCTTGATTGACGCCGTCTGCTTCTGCTCCTACCCATGTACGCTGGGGGAGGCGGGGCCCATCGACTTGTCCAACATGATTGCCACCGGGGATGAATTTCAGAATCTGCCTGCTGAATTTCCGGACCTCAAAACACCCATCTTCTCATCAGCAGTCACCAAGCATGGAGTGGAACACTACATCACCACCATGGGCCCCCCAGTCTATGCCTGTACACGGCGCCTCGACCCAGCCAAGCTCACCATCGCCAAGGAGGAGTTTGCCAACATGGAGTGCCTCGGCATTGTGCGCTGCTCCGGCAGTCCATTGGCCTACCCCCTGCATATGGTCACGAAGGCTAACGGGCTGGCGCCCATGTGGTGATTACTGCCGCCTCAACAACACCATGACAAGAGACCGCTACCCCGTCCCACACGTCCAGGATTTCTCTGTGCACTTGGCAGGGGCATTCATCTTCTCCAAGGTGGACCTCCTGCGCAGATACCACCAGGTGCCGGTCCGCCTGCAGGATGTGCTGAAAACAGCAGTAATTACGCCGTTCAGCCTGTTTGAGTTCCTGAGGATGCCGTTTGGGCTCAAGGGGGCTGCACAGACCTTTCAGCGGCTCATGGACTCTGTGCTGCGGGATATGCTGTTCCTGTTTGTTTATCTGGATGACATTCTCGTGGCCAGTAGGTCCGCAGCGGAGCACCTGGTCCACCTACGGTAGCTGTTCGAATGGCTCAGCGAGCATGGGCATATCGTCATCCCGGCAAAGTGCCAGTTGGGCCTGCCAGCCATTGATTTCCTCGGGCACCGGGTTACAAAGGACGGAGCAACCCCCCTCCCTGACAAGGTGGACGCCGTCACCAGGTTCCCACGCCCGAACACAGTGAAGTCCCTGCAGGAGTTTCTGGGCATGGTGAACTTTTACAACCGGTTCATTCCCCGGGAGGCTCATCTCATATGCCCCCTGTATGAAGCTCTGAAGGGTAAGGACCCCAAGGGCCCAGTGGACTGGTCGGAAGAGAGAAACCGGGCGTTTGAGGACGCTTAGGCTGACGCCGCCTTGTTGGCGCACCCATCACCAGCTGCCCCAGTAGCACTCACCACGGATGCCTCAGATTACACCGTGGGGGCAGGGTATGAGCAGTGGGTGGGCGGAGCCTGGCAGCCGCTTGCTTTTTTTCAGCCACTAGCTGCGCAGTAGTGAGAGGAAATACAGTACCTTCGACTGGGAGTTTCTTGGCCTGTTTCTCACCATCCGCCGCTTCCTGCTGGAAGGCCGCAGGTTCTCTGTGTTTGTGGACCACACACCAGACATTCACCATGGCCAAAGCCACCGAGCCGTGGTCTGGGCACCAACAGCGCCAGCTCTCTTACATCTTGGAGTTCACAACTGACATCCGGCACGTCGCTGGCAAGGACAACTTCGTCACCGACTGCCTCTCCCGGGCGATGTTGGGGGCCGTCCACTTGGGACTCGACTATGCAGCCATGGCTGCAGACCAGGCTGCTGACACAGAAGTGCAGGCCTACCGGACTGTTGACACGGGGCTGCAGTTGAAGGATGTGGTGTTCAATGATGCTGGGGCCACGCTTCTCTGTGACATATCCATGGGTCAGCCCTAGCCCATGGTGTCCACGGGCTGGTGGCGACGGGTTTTCGATGCCATTCATGGCCTTTCACACCCAGGCGTGAAGGCATCAACGAAGTTGGTGGGGGCCAAGTTCGTGTGGCATGGCCTCAGAAAGGATGTCAAGGACTGGGCAGGCATCTGTGTTGCGTGTCAGTGCTCTAAGGTTCACCGCCACACCAAGGCACCCCTGGCGCTGTTCCCAGTGCCTGGGAGGCGTTTCGACCATGTCAATGTAGACCTAGTGGGATCCCTTCCTTCCTCCCGTGGTTTCACTCATCTCCTTACCATGGTGGACAGGACCACTAGATGGCCAGAGGCTATTCCGTTGTCAGCCATCACGTCTGCTGAGGTGGCCCGGGCGTTCATCGGGTCCTGGGTAGCCCGGTTTGGCACGCTATCTGACCTCACTTCTGACCGGGGCCTGCAGTTCACATCCGAGCTCTGGACTGCAGTCGCTGAAAGCCTAGGGGTGAAGCTGCACCGCACCATGGCATACAACCCGCAGGGCAATGGTTTATGTGAGCGGTTTCATCATTCTCTAAAGGCCGCTCTTCGGGCCAGCCTCACAGACTGTAGCTGGGTCGACCGGCTCCCTTGGGTCATGCTTGGCCTGCGGACCGCCCCTAAAGAAGACCTCCAGTCCTCCTCGGCCGAGCTGGTTTTACGGCCAGCCACTGCAGGTCCCGGGGGAATTTTCTTCCAGGCGGCGTGGCACCCTGGTCTACTGCCCGCCAACTGGCTGTGTTCCAGGATGCTGCCGGCGTTTTGACTCTAGTCCCAACTTCGCAGCACGGCCTCCTTCAGTCTTACATCCCCAAGGACCTGTAGTTGACCTGTAGTTGAGGTGTTGTAGTTGACCCCCCTGTGGCCCCCCTACAATGGCCCCTTCCATGTCCTGGCGGTGGGGGCTAAGAACTTTGTTGTGGATGTCGGTGGTAAGCAGGAGTGGGTTTCGGTGGACCACCTCAAGCCGGCTCACCTGGACTTGGACATTCTGGTTCAACTGGCCCAGCCCCCTCAGCGTGGATGCCCCCCTGCCCTACGCCCATCAAGATGAGCCATTTTGGCCGCATTATTCGTCCCCCGCCACGTTGATTTTTTTTTTTTTGTCATGGTGAATTCTGGGGGGCGTGTATAGTGACCTACTTGAAGGTTAGATATTCACCATGCGGGCCAGAGACGGTCCCTTTAAGACATTGGGTGGGGGTTAGCAAGGAGTATTGTGGGTGGACATGAGGCTGAGGTTTTTAGCATAATGAACTGCTGACTTAGTTTGTTGGAGGAAATAAACGACCCCACAGCTGTGTGGTCAAAAGGAGAAGTGGTCTTGTCTCCTTTCTTTCATCCTCCACATTATTATTATTATTATTATTATTATTAATAATAATAAATTAATTAATCAATTATTTATTAATATTATTATTTATTTATTTATTTATTTATATTTATTGAAACTCTTTGAAGATGGCATGCTGAATGACTAAAAACATTCAATTTAAACCACCAAATAAAACATTCCAGAAGAAATAGCAAAATGACTCAAACAAGATAAAAGAAGATGATATGCTCCTCATTGCGGCTGACAAAACCACTAACTGTTACAAATTAAAACCCGAGCAGAGATCGCCGAAAGAGAAGTAATGATGAAAGACAAAAAAATCGCCTCGGACCTAAAGTTAGACAACCGCGTTGATGTCACTGCCCGGGACCAAGCCTTTATCACCCTGAAGGACCACAAACCCAACTTTTTAAACAAGCCAACATGCAGACTGATCAACTCCATCAAACCGGAAATCGGAAAGATAAGTAAAAATAAAAATCATCGAAAACATGAACGATCAAATCTTGAAAAAAGTCCCCGTAACACGGACCAAGAAGAACTGCAAATTCATATGTTTTGATATCTGCGAGATCTACCCCTCCATAAGCAAAGAGTTACTATCCAAAGCCATTGATTTTTGCCACAAAACACAGTGATATCAGAGCAAGACAAGAGACATTATATACCAGACGAAGGGATCACTTTTGTAGCACAATGGAAACTCATAGCAGAAACAAAGGTAATAGCAAATTTGATGTAACCATGGGCAGCGTCAACGGGACGGAAACTTGTGAACTAGTGAGAATATATTTGATGTCTTGACTACATAGGGTTGCCAACCATTCCTTAAACTAAGGAATCGTTCCTTGTGTGTGTGTGTGTGTGTGTGTGTGTGCGTGTGTAGTGTAAGGCACATTATATTTGTTATGCCCGCCCCGCCCTGTCCATCCAACCCCCGTCCCTGTCACCTGTTCCTTATTTCCATTTCAAAGAGTTGGCAACCCTACAACTAAAGGACCTGGACGTCAATGTCGGACTCTGTAGGGATGATGGGCTAGCAATTTGTAGCAAAACACCAAGAGAGGTCGAGCAAATTAAGAAAACCATATCCAAAATATTCTCAAACAACGGGCTAAAAAATCACATTTGAAGCAAACAAAAAACAAGTTGACGTTCTATACATCTCACTGGACCTTAGGAACGGCACATACAAGCCGTACATTAAGCGCAACAACACGCTGCAGTATGTCCATAGAGAAAGCAACCACCCACCCTCCGTTTTGAAGAACATCCCAGAAAGCAGTAATAAAAGACTCTCAAAATTATCATCTGAGTCCATCTTCTGTGAGCTACACCTCCATACCAAGATGCATTGCAAAACAGCAGCTATTATTTTAAGCTCAAATACAACCCACCATTAAAAACTGACTGCCAGCAAATCAACAAACGTAGCAGAAAACGAACCGTCACCTGGTACAACCCACCCTACAGTGATACTGTGGCCACAAACATCAGTAAGCAGTTTTTTGAACTTTTGGATAAGTGCTTTACTCCGGACCACCAACTGAGGAAGATATTCATAGGAACACCATCAAAATTAGTTACAGCTGCATGCCTAACGTTCAACAAATAACATCGTCCCACAACACAAGAATCATGAACAAATCAATGACACCTTCATCACAATCGGACACCCCCAACTGCAACTGCCGGTTGAACGACTCATGCTCCCTCGAGGGAAAATGCCAGACGAAATCTATCAAGCTACGGTGACGAGAAATGACAACGACAAAATAGAGACACATGTCGGCCTAACAGAGGGAACATTCAAGAAGAGGTTTAATGCACACACATGTAGCTTTAGAACAAACCGTTTAAAGAATATAATGTGATGGACACGTATTGGGGACAGAATTCAACCCAGGAACTAAGGGTTAAGTCATGGTTGCCCTGGCAGGTTAACGCAGGGTTAAGTTATGGTTGTCCAGCCAGTTTTCTGGTTATGCTTGCCACCTCCGCTCAGTCGAGCTTTGGTTTGGTTGTCTCTCTGATTTAGCGTGGATTAAAGAAAGTTGCCTACACGGCTAAAGTGTGAACCTACGGTCTTCTCCGTTCCTTCGGCTCTACAATAACATGTTTAAGCCCTTATATTCGGTCATTGGCGAACAGAAACATTAATTATTCAACCACCTGTAAAATCCTCTCAAAGAACAAAGCATATTCAACCAGTAGTAAAATGTGCAATCTATGTCTAACTGAAAAAAAATATCTTAGCATTTGCGAACCAGAAATGTCCACACTGACTAACAGGAATGAATTAGCCAGCCGACATAGATATAATCACCTATTTTTAATTATAAATAAATCATGCCAATCGACAAATACCAACCACCCCCCCTCCCATTGGGTCGTTAGCGATCATGTGTTCTTGGATTTTTGAACGTAGCACCTCTCCCTTCCCCACTGGACGTTGTGCACGTGGTGTGCATGACGAAGCAGTAAATGGTATGTTCTTTCACAGTAGCTTTATTGACAGCTGATGATTGCTTATTGCATGACACAGACTTGTACTGTCTCATACTTGACTCTATACATACAAAAGTATTGGGACACTTGGCCATTACACCTACAGGAGCTTTTATGACAGGAGCTTTTATGACATCCCATTCTAAATTCATAGGCATTAATATGCAGTTGGTCCTCCCTCTGCAGCTATAACAGCTTCCACTTTTCTGGGAAGGCTTTTCCACAGGATTTTGGAGTGTGTCTGTGGGAATTTCTGCCCATTCATCCAGAGGAGTATTTGTGAGGTCAGGCACAATCTCCATTCTAGTTCATTCCAATTGTGTTTGATGGGGTTGAGGTCAGGGCTCTGTGTGGGCCAGTCAAGTTCTTCCACACAAAAGTCACCCATCCATGTTTTAATGGACCTTGCTTTGTGCACTGGGGTGCAGTCATGCTGGAACAGAAAAGGTCCCTCCCCAAACTGTTCCCATATAGTTGGAAGCATAGATTTGTCCAAAATGTCTTTGTATGCTGAAGCATTAAGATTTCCCCTCACTGGAACTAAGGGGCCTAGCCCAAAGCCTGAAAAACAACCCCATACCACTATCCCTCCTCCACCAAACTTTATTGTTGGCACAATGCAGTCAGGCAGGTAACTTCTCCTGGCATCCGCCAGACTCATTCATCAGACTGCCAGACAGAGAAGCGGGATTTGTCACTCCACAGAACACGTTTCCACTGCTCCAGAGTCCAGCGCGTGCTTTACACCACTCCATCCGACGCTTGGCATTGTACTTGGTGATGTAAGGCTTGCATGCAGCTGCTCGGCCATGGAAACCCACTCCATGAAGCTCCCAGCGCACAGTTTTTGTGCTGATGTGAATACTAGAGGAAGTTTGGAACTCTGCAGTTATTGAGTCAACAGAGCGTTGGCGACTTATACGCACTCTGCGCCTCAGCGCTCGTTCACTCATTGACTTTACGTGGTCTGCCGCTTTGTGGCTGAGTTGCTGTTGTTCTTAAACGCTTCTGCTTTTCAATAATACAACTTACAGTTGACCGTGGAATATCTAGCAGGGAAGAAATTTAACAAACTGAATTATTGCAACGATGGCATCTTATGACAATACCACGCTTGAATTTACTGAGCTCTTTAGAACGACCCATTCTTTCACAAATGTTTGTAAATGCAGACTGCATGGCTAGCTGCTTGATTTTATACACCTGTGGCAATGGGTCTGAATGAAACACCTGAATTTCAATGATTAAGAGGTGTGTCCCAATACTTTTGTACACACACACACACACACACACACATATATATATATATATATATATATATATATATGTATATATATACATATATATATATACACTACCGTTCAAAAGTTTGGGATCACCCAAACAATTTTGTGTTTTCCATGAAAAGTCACACTTATTCACCACCATATGTTGTGAAATGAATAGAAAATAGAGTCAAGACATTGACAAGGTTAGAAATAATGATTTGTATTTGAAATAAGATTTTTTTTACATCAAACTTTGCTTTCGTCAAAGAATCCTCCATTTGCAGCAATTACAGCATTGCAGACCTTTGGCATTCTAGCTGTTAATTTGTTGAGGTAATCTGGAGAAATTGCACCCCACGCTTCCAGAAGCAGCTCCCACAAGTTGGATTGGTTGGATGGGCACTTCTTTGAGCAGATTGAGTTTCTGGAGCATCACATTTGTGGGGTCAATTAAACGCTCAAAATGGCCAGAAAAAGAGAACTTTCATCTGAAACTCGACAGTCTATTCTTGTTCTTAGAAATGAAGGCTATTCCATGCGAGAAATTGCTAAGAAATTGAAGATTTCCTACACCGGTGTGTACTACTCCCTTCAAAGGACAGCACAAACAGGCTCTAACAGGTACTATTTAATGAAGATGCCAGTTGGGGACCTGTGAGGCGTCTGTTTCTCAAACTAGAGACTCTAATGTACTTATCTTCTTGCTCAGTTGTGCAACGCGGCCTCCCACTTCTTTTTCTACTCTGGTTAGAGCCTGTTTGTGCTGTCCTCTGAAGGGAGTAGTACACACCGGTGTAGGAAATCTTCAATTTCTTAGCAATTTCTCGCATGGAATAGCCTTCATTTCTAAGAACAAGAATAGACTGTCGAGTTTCAGATGAAAGTTCTCTTTTTCTGGCCATTTTGAGCGTTTAATTGACCCCACAAATGTGATGCTCCAGAAACTCAATCTGCTCAAAGAAGTGCCCATCCAACCAATCCAACTTGTGGGAGCTGCTTCTGGAAGCGTGGGGTGCAATTTCTCCAGATTACCTCAACAAATTAACAGCTAGAATGCCAAAGGTCTGCAATGCTGTAATTGCTGCAAATGGAGGATTCTTTGACGAAAGCAAAGTTTGATGTAAAAAAAATCTTATTTCAAATACAAATCATTATTTCTAAACTTGTCAATGTCTTGACTTTATTTTCTATTCATTTCACAACATATGGTGGTGAATAAGTGTGACTTTTCATGGAAAACACAAAATTGTTTGGGTGATCCCAAACTTTTGAACGGTAGTGTATATATGTATATTAGGGAGTTGTTCCTTATCCAATGCGAGGGTCTAAGGACAGGATGTTGTGTTGCTGTAAAGCCCCTTGAGGCAAATTTGTGATATTGGGCTATACAAATAAAATTGACTTTATTTGACATTGAGATAAGATTCTTTGGCCGCAGCGTGAAATCTAGACGTTGCTGCTATAATTGTTTTCAAGTGACAATAAATATTAATGAACATGTCTACAGTTTTTCTAGTGATCCGGATGATCCGCTGTTGCGACCCCTAACGGGAGCAGCCGAAAGTAATAAGTCAAGTCAGATTTTAGAATCTGTGTTTTTGTTTTTGTTTTTTTTCCTTTAAATGATCATTACTGGCAACCATTAGGAAATGCAGCATCATTTCCAACCGTCCTTTTGGAAACGGTGTCCCACAAAATATACAATTAACGCTAAAAACATTTCACAATTACTTAATGCAGAGATCCTGCAAAAATGTCAGGTGTTTAGTCATGTTGTAAAACACTGTTCAATATCTGGTGTGTATACCTTGAGAGCAGGATAAGCGGTTTGGATAATGGATGGATATTTGATGCCGCATACTTGTCCAGTGGTGACATGGGCAGCTTGCCATTGGTTTTTATGCCTTCATAGTCTTGCAATTTCCCCCTCCTCTCAAATGTGATACCTATATCTCTGCTATATTTGCGACAGCATTTATCATGTGATCCCCCCCCCTTTTGTGTTATATTTTTGGGGGGAATTCTTGTGGATTGAGTGGCAAAGCTGGCTCCTCCAGTTTTGAAAGTTGAGACACGCAGTGGGAGGAACGTGCGGGGACCCGTAGTTTTGACGGAGAACTTTAAACTCTAAAAAGCGGGGCGCCCTCTAGTGGTTCATTTACCAAACTAACGATTCCAGGCCAAAGTGCAGGTTCCAAAGCCAGAAATCTCAACACCTGTCAAAGCTATTGTGTTATGTCGACAACTCTTTCCAAAACCCACCTGTTACTGTACCTGTACATTGCATTATCAAAGTGTCAACACACTACATTAAAAAGAGAAAACAGTTAGGATACACAACTCAAAACAAAGAAAATTAGGACATATTCAAGTTCTGTCACATCCTTTCCTTCTGCTGTCTACTACCTTCTTTCTCTGCATTTCCCCTCACTTTCCTCAGTCCCCCCCCCCCATCTCTCCTCCCTTCCCCATCTCAGTGCTTCTGTCCTACCATTTTCTCCCCTCTGCAGAGTTCTTTACCCCTCTCCTGTCGTTTTCCTAATTTCTCTTCTCCGTTACACCCCAATTCCCCTTCCGGCTGCTTTCAGTGCCCCCCCGCCAAATTCCTTCTTTTCTTGGTTCTCTCTTCCCCCGCTCCCTCTGTGTCCCTATCAATGCTCCCTTTACCAGCTCATTCTCTGTACGACCTTGGACACTGAACAGCCCCTTGAAAAACTCCTCTCCCTCTAATCTCATGGATGTGAACGAGGTCCCATCTTTCTGCCAGCTTGTTTTTTTTTAAAACATTTTCTGTCTAGCTCTTTTAACACCTCAGTTATGTTCTCTTTCAAAAGCCACACAAATTACTGTGTACACCAAGGACTGAAATGGACAAGGACGGTGCCCAAGCAGCATCGAGTATTTTCAAACAGATTTGCTGTCTCTTTCTCCTCTTTCCCTCATCTTCTTTCCTATTTTCTCCAACTAATCCATCTATCTGCTCCTTCACCCCTGTTCCATCTGTTTCCCTTTTTTATTCATGCGTGACTATATCTTGGTCAAGACAGTCCTCGTGTCCTTCCCCTACCTCCGTGTCCACTTTTCTACTCTGCTGAGCACATCTGCAACCCCCACACAGCTCTCCTTCTCTCACTCACTCACTCACTCACTCACTCACTCACTCACTCACTCACTCACTCACTCACTCACTCACTCACTCACTCACTCACTCACTCACTCACTCACACTCTCTCTCTCTCACACACACACACACTCAGATATTCTTCATTTACTCTAATGCAGGCTATCTAATACAATCCTAACACCATTTAACAAATTGCACGAGCTACATGCAGTGCATAACATATTATAGTCTCTTTTCATGAATAATCCTGATTTGCTGGTCTGTGTCCCACAGTATGCTGCTGCACGTCACGTCGCTCTGCCCTACGTGAAGAGCAGCGAATGTGTCAACTGCAGCCTGTTGACTGAGCTTTTCCTGCTGCCTGCAATGTCTTCATCCCCACTGGTAGCAAGCGGCGCAACCACCTCCTGACAAACCAATTCGAGAAGTATGAAAATGTCATGATGTAGTTTGTTAAGGAAAATAAAAAATAAAAGCAAGAATGGGCCTACAGTATTGGTGGGTGCTAGCTAATCCAATAACTCAAATATGCAAACATGGATTTGCATATTTGTGTGCAAACCCATGTTTTCATATCTAGCTGTAATTTATACAATTACATTGTATAAATCACTTTGGAATATTAAGTCAGAGGACCAGCGTATGGTAAGGTCAAGGAGGAGATCATTTTTCTTGTTTAAAAATGTTCCATCAGTCATTTGTGCCCATGTGTAGATGGACAGCTGATTGGACTATTATCAGTCTATTGAATAGGAGTTATCATCACACATCTGTCCCAAATATATGGGCTAGTAGGGGCCCACTAAAACTACTAGTAGGTTCAGGGGACTGTTATCACCCATGTATTTCAGCGAGCCAGTGTTGGTGGAGCCCAGTAGGTGCAGAAGGCCTGTTATCAGGCATTGGCTATCAACGTTTTCTTCCCCAAATGTTTACAGACCGCATGCTTGTGTGCTGTGAAAATAGGTTGATGTTCTGTTAATGAAAAGTTTGAAAAAAAAAAACCAAAAAAAAATGTTGGCACGCACGGAATATACGTCGTGTGCACGTGGGCACTTTCTCTTTCTCTTTCCTTCTCTCTATCTCCCTCTCTCTCTCTCCCTGTTATCCCAATTTAAACAAATTATGGCAAATATAACATTTTTGATATTGGTGTTTGCAGGCCTTCTGTGCCTACTGGGCTCCACCAACACTGGCTCACTGAATTAAATGAGTGATAACAGTCTCCTGAACCTACTAGTGGGTTTAGTAGGCCCCCACTAGCCCACATATCTGGGACAGATGTGTGATGATAACTCCTATTCAATAGACTGATAACAGTCAAATCGGGTAGATGGAGCACTGTGGCAGAAGGAGCGAACCTCCATTTTGTGGGATCACATTGTGAGCAATGTCTTTACTGAGAGTGACTGGTTCCAAAACTCCAGGATGCGTTTAATAGCTTGAAAATGTCTACACTACACATTGAACTTGGGACCGAACATTTGATGGAAATACACCAGATGTCGCAGTTGAGAAAATGAAGATATTCTCACCCTACAGTCGCTAGAGTTTGGGCTGCTTAAAATTAACTGGTACATTCATTAGTCTAGTGTTGTAATTATATGTGATGTGGCAAGTCTTCCAGCAGTCGTCTTGTAAATATGCTTGTTTTCCCCACACCGTGTGAAACAGTGGTTTTTGAATATATTTCATCTCCCCAAATATTAAGCAGTATGTTTTTTTCTCCTCATTATTCCAGACTCTGCAGGGTACTAATCCAGCCTTGCGTACCCACCATGCCTCTATTATTGTCAGCTGGCTTTTTTTTTTAAAATTTCTTTATTGTTGCAAAGGGCAAAATAATTTTTTCAGAGTGTTAATGAACACATCCTGAAGCATGGTACCCAGATGGATGCGCAAGCTCTCAAACTTCACTACAAAAGCAGAGAGTACCAGATTGATGTTGATACCTTCCATGGTGTTAAAGCCCTGTTGGTCCACTATACAGTCTGAAGCAAATGCATACGAGCAAACTCACAGGGTTATGGACATACTTTGAACAAGAGCCAAATGTCCCGGTGTGTGACAATGTATCTAAAAATAATAGTAATAATAATAAAAAAAAACAAGCCTCTCATCTAGCCGTCACTTCTCCACATATGCAGTGGGTTTAACTCATCAGGGACCTGAATAAGGTTCAGAAAAGCTGAAAAAAAATAGTGAATCTGAGATTACTTCATCTGTTGGAAATGGCTAACAGTCTCAGTCAAACAAAGGATTCGTTAAGGCAGCTGTAAACAACTTTTAAACCCCCCTCAGCGTTTCCACGTTTTTTTTTGGTTTTTGTTTTTTTGCTTGCACCACTGTTGCAAATACAACTGGATTTGTTTTTGTTTATTAGCAGCCTGGCTACTGTCCGAAGCAAGAAACAACTTAAGAATTTCAACTTAAACTAGAAACCATGATCTCAGTGCTATAATAAAGATGGAGTAAAACATCCGGTAGTGTTAATAAGTAGGCAGGTTATGTTATGGCGGCTTGAATTCACGTTTGCAGCAGCCTCACCCAGTACCGGTGTGGGAACATAGTGGCACAAATTCACGTTTGCGGCAGCCTCACTCAGAACCGTCCATGCAGTATCTCTGTCCACGTCTGCATCTAAGTTTGTCTTCATTTGATGACTGCACTGGATCGACTGGGAGAGCTTGGTCTGCTGCAGCCTGTGGGCCCAGGAACCACAGCCCGGGGCTGCATGCGAAGAGGTAACACCAAGGGCGGTCTGACAGGACGTGGAAGTGGGGCAGGCAAAGCTAGCTGCTAGCCCATGCAGACTGGCAGTTCCGATAATACCGAGGGTGGTCTGGCGGCGACCTTGCCTAGCCTTGATTGTGTTTTTAGTGTCGTCTTGTGTAGTGCGGGGGAGGTGTATTGAAGGTGTCTGGCTGGGTGTATTGAAGGTGTCTAGCTAGCATTGGATCGGCTGAGGGAGCCTGGTCTGCTGCATCCAGTGGGCCCAAGGGGGCACGCTAAGCTAACTGCTAGCCCATACAGACTGGCAGTTCCGACAATCATCCTGGCTGGCATTCATTCTCCTGAACAGTGATTTTATTTTTTTAGTTCGGATATACACTCACCGGCCACTTTATTAGGCACACCTGTCCAACTGCTCATTAACGCAAATTTCTAATCAGCCAATCACATGGCAGCAACTCAATGCATTTAGGCATGTAGACATGGTCAAGACGATCTGCTGCAGTTCAAACCGAGCATCAGAATGGGGAAGAAAGGTGATTTAAGTGACTTTGAACGTGGCATGGTTGTTGGTGCCAGACGGGCTGGTCTGAGTGTTTCAGAAACTGCTGATCTACTGGGATTTTCACGCACAACCATCTCTAGGGTTTACAGAGAATGGTCCGAAAAAGAGAAAATATCCAGTGAGTGGCAGTTCTGTGGGCGAAAATGCCTTGTTGATGCCAGAGGTCAGAGGAGAATGGCCAGACTGGTTCGAGCTGATAGAAAGGCAACAGTAACTCAAATAACCACTCATTACAACCGAGGTATGCAGAAGAGCATCTCTGAACGCACAACACGTCGAACCTTGAGGCAGATGGGCTACAGCAGCAGAAGACCACACTGGGTGCCACTCCTGTCAACTAAGAACAGGAAACTGAGGCTACAATTCGCACAGGCTCACCAAAATTGGACAATAGAAGATTGGAAAAACGTTGCCTGGTCTGATGAGTCTCGATTTCTGCTGCGACATTCGGGTGGTAGGGTCAGAATTTGGCATCAACAACATGAAAGCATGGATCCATCCTGCCTTGTATCAACGGTTCAGGCTGGTGGTGGTGGTGTAATGGTGTGGGGGATATTTTCTTGGCACACTTTGGGCCCCTTAGTACCAATTGATCATCGTGTCAACGCCACAGCCTACCTGAGTATTGTTGCTGACCATGTCCATCCCTTTATGACCACAGTGTTCCCATCTTCTGATGGCTACTTCCAGCAGGATAACGCGCCATGTCATAGAGCTCGAATCATCTCAGACTGGTTTCTTGAACATGACAATGAGTTCACTGTACTCAAATGGCCTCCACAGTCACCAGATCTCAATCCAATAGAGCACCTTTGGGATGTGGTGGACCGGGAGATTCGCATCATGGATGTGCAGCCGACAAATCTGCAGCAACTGCGTGATGCTATCATGTCAATATGGACCAAACTCTCTGAGGAATGTTTCCAGTACCTTGTTGAATCTATGCCACGAAGGATTAAGGCAGTTCTGAAGGCAAAAGGGGGTCCAACCCGGTACTAGCAAGGTGTACCTAATAAAGTGGCCAGTGAGTGTATGTGTTAAATTGAATTTAAGTGTTAGTTTGGATATATGTGTTCTTGTAGTTCTTGTAGTTTTTGGATGTGTGTTTTTGTCTTTGTGTTGCACTGTTGTGGGTTGGGGGAAACAATGTCTTGTTTCATTTCATGTGAGCAAGTGCATGAAATGAAATGACAAATAAAGTGTTCCTGATTCCTGATTACTTACTGATCCAGTAGAAAGAATGACGACTGAATATTGGTTTGGGACCCTCTCAAATCCCGGGTGTTGTATCGAACTCTGTTTCCCCATCAAGATCTGTGGGACACTTGATTGACCTTAATCTAACCTCAACCTAACCATGACGTAACTTCAACCTAACCCTAAGCTTAACCGAACGCTTACCTTAACCCAATCGTAACTGATAGCTAACCTGTTTCCATGTGACTGCTTTCGTCTGTTTAGGGGGAACCAGATCTCAATGGTGAAACAGAGTTCAATACAACACTGGAGCTCGCTCCATCAACTGAATGCCCATCTGAGGTTCACTTGTTTTATCTGTTTCTATCACTCCCCCTCTTCGCACTCTTTACCTCCTCTGACAACAGGGTTCTTTTTCCCTTGTAGAGTTTCTACTGTCATTTTGGTTGTTCTACCGTCAGCCACATCTGCTAATGGGTACCGATAACTACCGGGGAATACAAAAGTGTATCCTCTTCCTATTTTGGTTGTGCAATGGTTGATTCACTTCCTTTGTGCTGTAAATCAAACCTTCATTTTCCCGCGAGATCGTACCCAGTGGCAGACAGAATTGCATAGAATTAGTGAGTGAAAGTGAGACTTATAGGGAACAAATCTAAACGCTGATGGTTTCATTATTCTATAGCCGTTAAACTGTGTAACCAGTATTTACTTCGTAATGATAAGTAAAAGCAAAAAAAGTTGTCTACTGTCACTTTATGGATTTCTGTCATGGACTCAGCCGGACACTTACCACCACACCCCCCTGTCTGCTCACCAGTCGAGAAGGGTCTGTCTGCAGACTGCAAGATGGGCGGAATGTGTAAGGGCATAACTTGTAGAAGGACTCCCATCACTTGCCCTAAGCTTAACCTCCCAACCTTAACCTCGGGGGGGGGGGGTGGCAAGTGTGCATATCTTGTACTTCGGGGACGTGTCTTGTACATTATGCCCCTGTCTTGCAGTCCAGACAAATACTGCTGCACCAGTCAGCTTTTCCCTCCAAAACTGGCACACCTAACTCCAGGCCTCTGCACCAGTCATCTGCCTGTCAGCCCACCAGTTCTGCCAGGCACCCGTTGCCTGTGTCATTAGTCTCTTTTGGCTATATACCAGCCAACTCACTTCTGTTGTTTGCCAGATCATCAATTGTGCTCCTGCCATTTTTCACGTCCCGCTTGTCTGTTCTGTTCTGCTTTGCCTGGTTTTGCCTCATGCCTGTAAGTAACCTTTTTTTCTGCCTCCCGATTCTGTTCTTCTGCCTGTTTGGACTGACCTTTGGTTTTGAACATTGGATCAAACTGGGTTGTGAACTGCCTAATTCCTTCAGTAAAGTTGCTGCTCTTTACTTACTCCTGCCTTCAGCCTGATTCTGCATTTGAGTCCTTCCTGACCTGTGACCGCTTTCTATGAAGCAAATGTTTATAAACCACTATTAACATAATTAGAATGGACTATACAAATTCAACTTGATTGACTGATTGATTGATATTAGCATGTTTATAATGCACTGTGGCACTATTTACAAGACCTCTAGTGATTTACAATATGAATGGCTATAAGAAACTTTGTTTAAGACTTTATAATTAACTGATTATAAAAACTCCAAATGCAATGTGAAAATCAGTCTCCAGGGCACCATCCACCATCGTCAATCTTAACACCATCTGGAAGCAATGCAGTCTGTCCCTTATGACTAAAATCCACATCTACGGTAGCTGGGTTATC
The DNA here is from genome assembly GCF_029633865.1 of Lampris incognitus. NCBI lineage: Eukaryota > Metazoa > Chordata > Actinopteri > Lampriformes > Lampridae > Lampris > Lampris incognitus. The sequence continues at coordinate 49,328,575 of NC_079217.1, read as the reverse complement.
TCCTCGGGTCAGAGTCTTGGATCCTCACCTCCAACAGATGGTAGATAAAACTGTGAGGCAATGTATATTTTTATTGTTCACACAGACAAAGCATAATATAATATAAAGCTTTAAGATGACATGGTGGCACAGTGCTTAGCGCCTCACAGCAAGAAGGTCCTGGGTTCGAACCCTGGGGTAGTCCAACCTTGGGGGTCGTCCTGGGTCGTCCTCTGTGTGGAGCTTGCATGTTCTCCCCATGTCTGCGTGGGTTTTCTCCAGGTGCTCTGGTTTCCTCCCACACTCCAAAGACACGTAGGCCAGGTGAATCGGCCATACTAAATTGCCCCTCTAGGTGTAATTGTTTTGGCCCTGTGATGGCCTGGCAGCCTGTCCAGGGTGTCTCCCTGCCTGCCGTCCAATGACTGCTGGGATAGGCTCCAGCATCCCGACGACCCTGAGAGCAGGATAAGCGGTTTGGATAATGGATGGAGGGATGGTTAAAGCTTTAAAATAGTATCTATAAGCTTTATGAAATACTATAAATATGCATTACGCTTTTCTTAAAGCGTCGGAGAGAGACCGCTATAGTGGCTCATAAAGCATTACAATACACTACAATCATGTGGTCACAACACTCCATAAATCTCAAATGTATTATAAAACAGATGTTGTAACTCGTGGGTTATAGCACCTTTGTCAATAAGTCTTAATAATCTCAGACGCCGACTCTTTGTTGGCTCAGCAGAGCATTGTTTCAACATCTGGCTCCCCACTTCCTCGTGGCTGGCCATGATAGAGGCAGCCCTGCTGATGTAGAGATGGGTTACCACATTCCATCTTAGGTAATTAGGTCCTTACAGAAGTGTCTACATTTATAGGACCTTATATATAGTGTCATAACACACTGTAAACATGCTTTTAGTTTACTATAAAGATGCTCATAGTGGTTTTTAAACATGGTGTCTTGTTGAAAGTGTTACTTGAAAGTGAAAGAAACAATTTTCTGATAGGTGGTGACACGATCACTGGCCAGAGGATCAGTAGCCAATAGGTGACATTTCCCCATCGGCCTGTAGTCAGCCAGTATGAGTGTCACCTGCGTACTGGTTGGCCTGTGATTAGGTGCACCTGTGCTGGGGACTATTTGACTGGGGGCTTTGCAGACATATGGGGTTGAGTCTTGGAAAAGCTTCACGTTGGTCTGTGGAAGCCCGTGTCTCCTGAACCCTCGTCTGCCTCCTGTGTGAGAGAGAGTTTCCTTTGTCTCCTCTGTGCAAGAGTGTTTTTGCGTCGTTTAGTTTTGTATGTTTATTCTAGTTTGCGTTACTGCCTGCCCTATTGTGCAGTGGTCTTTTGTTATTTTGTGTTGTCTGAAGTCCAGTAAAAGACTTGTTACTTTACAAATGGCCTCTGCCTCTTCTCTGCAATTGTGTCCAAATACTCAGCGTTACAGGCGGATGATGTCTGAATTATTTATCATTGCTATGATTCAGATACTGGCAGTTACCAGAGGTCCCACACAGCATGGTTGATTTCATACTTATGGAGTATTTTAAGTTGAATGGAAACCCTTGGTAAAAATGTCAGTCTGTCTCTATAATGCATTGTAGTCAGTTATTGTAGAGTATAATTCAATCATAATATATTATAAAGTTATAAGTGTGTATAGGTACTTACCTATACACAATATTTAACTTATCAATTCCAATTATCAATTAACTTTTTTTAAATAATTGATATTAATATTATTATATGAATATGTGTGAATGAATGTTTGAATAATATAAATTAATTCAATAATAACATAACATCATGCATCATGATACTTTGTATTTGCAGACTAAGATTATCGTGTATTATACTTTCAATATGTGGACTGTATTATAAACATGGATAATGAGCTACACAATTGTCATAATACATTATAGTTGTTGTAATGATGCTTTTTAAAATGATTAAGTCTCGTAATGCCTTATCATACTTATGTATTGTGTGATTATTCATCATAATGCATTATACTTGCTGCATGATGTATAATGTTATAACAACCAAATATAAGTGATTTTTTACTTCTTTAAGTAAAGTCATGAAATGCTGGATAACATTTTTATAAATTATGATTAGTCATTATCTGCTCTAAGTCAAGAAAGACCTTTTCTCATTTTATCAAAGACAAGAGCAAATTGTAAATGTATTTTAATGCATCATTTGAAACACTTAACCCAGAGCCACGAGGACACCTTTGAGAAATATATTTTTTTTTCAACTTCAAAAGACTAACTTTCAGTATTCCACTTAAATGTTATCCTTGAAAAAAATGATACAACTATACATTAAAAATAAACATTTTTGAGAAATCATACCGTCTTTATCAAAAGCCCACCTCCTCACTATTCTCAAATGTTATCCCTGGAATAACGACGTCGATATACATAAAAAATCAAGCTGAACAAGTCCTATAGATATCCATATGTAAAAAATACCATAATGCTGACTCCACAATAAATGATTCAAGTATCCAAGGGGAGGAAAACCAGATCCATACTTTCTGAAATGTTAACACAAGCAAATGTGCTCCATTTAGCCAGTTCACAACACCTACAAGAAAAGGTGAACAGCAGTCATAATGAGCTCTCCATACATCCTGCTGGCATCTAGCTCTGTAGCTCATTATTCACAGTGTTTATAATGTATTCCACCTACAGACAGTATAATGTGTCATAATCCGGGCCTGTAATTATAAAGTATAGTGATACGTTAAATTATAAACCATTATCAAAATTCTTTACAACAGATTATGAATATTGGTATGAAATATTATACCCACCTACACACAACTATAATTATACTTATAATGTTTTTATATAATACGGTGTTACAGTTTTATAGGTATGATTATAATGCATTATAGAGCTGGGCTTTACAGAAAGTGTTACCCAGAAGTAAAAATTCAAATCACAATGTGGGCGACATTAACAATTTATAATCAGTTAATGATGAGTTTTGAAACTCATCAAAGCGATATTTTTTTGTTTGTGTGAGGTTTCATGTTGTGTTTTGCAGAAAATAAGAAAACTAGAAAACTGAAGGGATAACTTTGAAGTTTTGGAGTATATTCACTTCCAGCAAAACTCCGTAAAAGCCCAGTAAGCTATTTTGGTGGGGTAATCAAAATGTAAAACCTGAGCGTTTCTTCATCAGCAATAAATGGAAAACCAGCCCTGGGACTCAACGACTTCAAGCTTTAAGACACAGAAGACTGTTTCCCGTCTCTCATAATAACGTCTGAATAATGGACCTCACAGTATGCTGGTGTTACATGGCAGGTTTTGGACAGGACAGTCTTCTTCGATGACTGCAGATAGTATAAAATATTAATCAACCATACAGTAAATTAAACTGATGTTCCCTTGGGCAAAGGAATAACATTTATGAGTAATAAAATTTTGTGATAGCTCCTTTAATTTTCAGTGGCTAATAAATCTCCAGCCGGCTATTTATATTCATTGGTCACACTATGTCTCTCCCCTGGGCTCTCTGGCTGCTCTTTGGTTTTACTGTAAATCATGGCTGTGAATTTCAATCCTAGGATTCATCTTTGGAGCACAGCTTCAAGTAAAGCAGAACGACTGCATGATGTCCAGAATCCGTATTAGTTTCTCACAGAGCACCATCTGAAGGAAGCCATCCAAAATTTTCACGTGACGTCACATTCATATTGGAACGCCCACCTGGCGGGCAAAACACTTCCCAGATGGCAGCATTACTGACCCATCCAGAGGGAAAATACATACAACTGTCTGTACTTTTGTAAGCGTTCATCCTGGCGGCAGTGTAAGGAGAGGGATTCTCCACAAGATATATGTAAACATCGCCAAATTGGAGCTCTGGCAGGGATTTCGCTGTTTTTAGAGACTGAAATACTGCGGCGGGTGCTGTATATGGATCGCAAGTGCCCAAAACTTGTAGTCTGTTAATATATCTTTGTTTTTCTTCTTTCATAAGGTGATCCAAATAGTCGTTGCTTGAAACAGCTGGAAAATTGACAGGTCTGTGCTGCTGATACGGAGTTTCCACTGTTGGCCGCCATGCTGGAACTTTGTTTTGCCCACCAGGGCTCCACGTCAGTCACGTGACCGAAAACTATGGATTTCACCATCCTAAAACACATTATTTTTTAAGACTACGTTTTGGGTGTGTAACCCATATGACATACTATAGGGCTACTAATAGTTATTGATTGAGAGGTGTAGTGACATGCCGCTCCTTAAGGGGCGCACTATGCAACTCACTAGGGTAGAGACTGCTACACGCAGTCGTCTTTTTTTTCTTTTTGTGATCTTCCTGGAAATTGTGCCCTTGAACCGACGACTGAATTTTATTATACATAGCCTCAGAAAGTTAAGAGTATTGACATTTTTTGATTCTGAAAAGTGTTATGTATAATCAGAATCTAATCTGTGAGTTTACGAGATGAAGGTCTGTCGAGTTTTAAGTATTTGGAACTCCGATTGTTTTTTTTTTTTAAACTACCAGATAGAATTTGGAAGATTGTGATGGCGAGCCCAGCCCAGTGAGACCGTGGACGATCATAGAAGTGGTGGCCTACCGTAGGATCTGTCCCAGGAAACGTCTGACAAGCCTGAATCATTCATCCAGACACCAGGTAAGAACCCATACACACTAGCCTATTTCCTCTACCAGGGTAGAAATAGTCATTGTTGAAGTATATTCAACACACTCACGGATCAGGAACTGAATTCTTGGACCAACACATACACTCAAGGACAAGGAACTGAACTTTTCTTTCATCTCAAACTGCTGAGGGTTTGAGAGTTGTGATTTGAATGAGGTTTTCTTTGGTTTATTATTTTATTTACTTTAAAGAGCTCTATTTTGTTTTATTTCAATTATTTTGCGTAAAAGTCAGTGTTGTGTATATTTTGCTGTTGTGAGGGAATAAAATTGTCAACTGTTCAACTACACATCAACTCCTCTCGTGAGTTAGTAAAGGCAAACACCTCACCAAACCTAGTTAGATGTTAGCGCCTTTACTGCTACCCCTAGTTTGGCGCTACACAAAATTTGGCGAGCCAGCCAGGAGTGGTTTTGAGCTCCTTGTTACATGAAAGTTGGGCAGTTTGACGCTTTTGATGCATTATATCTGTGAACACTGATACCAGCTACCTAGGTTTATTTTGTGGTAATAAGAAAGCCTATAATATGGATGTAATTCAATCTGAAAATGTTAAAGTGCCTAATTCTGTCCTGGTTGGAGGCTTGACTGGTGATGAGGTAGAAAATGAAGTTAGGGGAGTTTGGTTCTATTGAAAGGATAATTAAAGTAACCAGTTCTGAAGCCAAGTTTAAAAATATAGCCATAGTGGAATTCACATCAGGTGAACCCATTCGGTTTCTTCAGGATACCTACAAAAGACACAGCCATACACCAAATGTTGTCCATCACATTCAGCTTCTGTCTGAGCTGTATGCTGCTGAAAAAGTTCAAGCTTAACCCATTCTTACTTAGCCGAACTGCAGGGTATTGCTAAACTAAGCGGAGCAGACTTTGAGAAGCTTCTGCTAGACGAACTGGCTAGAATTCAGAAGTCCTCCAAAAACCATGACACAATTTAACCAGACATATTAGTAGTTAGCCAGGAACCACAGCCTGCTAGCAATACAGCCAAAGCTGAGCCAACGGCTGACAAAAGTAAAACTCCTATAAAAATAGGCACTGACTTGACTCATGACCATGACTCACTCCCATTCACTTTGGAGGCAGAGGCATCCCCCTTACCTAAGAAACAAGTCATCTACTTACCACCTGACCAGCTCACCACTCCTGAGGTCCAGAAAGTAGTGGTTGAACATGTTGTTAAGTACAGTGACATGTCTTCCTATTATCATGGCAATGCCAAGCTTAGGCCTTTCTCAGGGAAAATCCCATGCCCACATTCTGAGTCTGATTATGACACCTGGCGGAATAATGTTGAGTTCCTTCTCACAGATGCCACTGTGTCTGGCAAACTTACTGTCAGGAAAATGGTTGAGAGCCTTCCTCCACTGCTGCCAACATCGTTAAGTATCTTGGGCCTAAAGTAAACCCCTATGACCATCTTAGCCTATTGGACTCAGCATATGGCATTGTTGATGACGGAGATAAGCTTTTGGCAGAATTCCTTAACACTAATCAGAACTCAGGTGAAACTACTTCTAGCTATTTACAGCGATTGCAGACAGCCCTGAGTAAAGTTGTTAAAAGTGCAGGCATTGCAGCTAGTGACTCAGAGTGCCAGCTGCTTAAACAATTCTGTAGAGGTTGCTGGAGTAATAGCTTAATTACCAGCCTCCAGTTTGAGCAGAAGAAGAATGACCCACCCCCATTCTCTGAGTTGCTACTTCTGGTATGCACCGAGGAGGGCCGACAAGCTGCTAAGTCCACCTGATTGAAACAGCACCTGGGGCTTCCCAAAACCAAAGCCCAGGCAAATTCTCTTACAGTGGAGGAGTATGCCGCTGATAACATGGACATAGCGACTGCTGCAGATGTGGCATCTTCCATTAATGCACGTAAGATAGAAAAGCAACTTACTAAGTTACAAACACAAATTGCTTCTCTGAAAGCAACCCTGAGTAGTGGCTCAAGCCAGACCCCTGCTAAGCCAAGTAAGAAGTTAAAGGCTAAAACCAAGGCCCCTACTGAGGAAAATCCCTTATGCCCAGGGGGGTCAAAACTCGCAAAGAAGCCCCGCCCAGGATATTGTTTTAAGTGTGGCGAGGATGACCATATCGTACCTTCCTGTGGTAATGAGGCAAATCCTGAACTGGTTGAGACAGTGTTAGGAGTTTAAACAAAGACAGCAGGCCTGGGAGTAACAAAACGAGCATGATTTAAACTGAGTGCAGTTCCTGGAGAGGGACTGTCAGGAACCGAAACTAAACATGAATGTCCCAAAACAAAACTTCAGACTAAAGCATCCATTCACTCTCACAAGGCAGAACGCCAACCCAAACTACCTAAAGGCTTTATAGGACAGAAATGTATAGCTAATGTCACTGTGTCAGGAGTTAACTGTAATTGTCTCCTCGACACTGGGTCTCAAGTGACCACTGTATCTGCTTCTTTCTACGACAGAAATCTGTTAGAGCACCCTATTCAACCTATCGATGGCCTGGATATTGAAGGTGCTAATGGCCAAAATGTTCCATACTTGGGATATGTACCTCTTATCCTTAAATTTCCAAAGAATTTTGTTGAGACTGACCCTGATGTTTCTACTTTAGCATTAGTAGTCTCAGACTTGCGCTGTCACTGTGACCTACCTGCACTGATTGGAACAAATGGACTAGACATCTTGTACGATGAACACTGTGATGACAAAAAGCCAGGCGACTTGTCTTCTGTCTATGGCTATAGACAGATTCTTCATACACTTAAGTTCAGGAAAAAGGTGAGCTCAATAGGGAGAGTGGGCGTAGTGACTCTTAAAGGTCAAGTCCAGCAAGTGATAACTGCTCAAGTTAGAGTTCTTCTTGAGGGTTACGTCAAGGCTAACACCACCAGCGAGTGCGCCGTTGTCAAACAGCCAACAACATCTGCCTTGCCTGGTGGAATCCTTGTAGAGTGTTGCCTTGTCACTGCCCAAGCAGCGTCCTCACAAGTTGCCTGTGTGGGTAAAAAATGAAACCGAACATGCTATAACACTCCCCTCAAACTGTCATTGCAGAGCTTCATACTTCCAAAGAGATCTGGGACAACTTACCTGCTTCCAACAGAAACGTTGACAGTGAAGTGTTGTAATGTCACTTCTCAGCCAGTCAGTGAATATACCAAGTCAGATCTAACATTTGATTTTGGTGATTCTCCTCTCCAAGAAGAGTGGAAGGATAGAATAACTCAGAGTTGATGTGCTTATGCTGATGTTTTCGCCCAGTATGATCTGGATTTTGGGCATGCATCCAAAGTGAAGCATCATATAAACCTAAAAGACGAAACATTATTCAAGCAAAAGTCCAGACCAATTCACCCCAAATGATTATGAAGCTGTGAGAAAGCATCTGCGAACCCTCCTGGATGCAGGAGTGATTCGTGAATCAGAGTCCCCTAACTCTTCACCAATCGGGGTGGTTCGAAAAAAAGAATGGAGAAGCCAATGAAACAGAATAAAGTAACAAGAAGAAAGCAGTGGTTATAATTACACAATCACAAATGTAAAGTGGTGACAGCAGGACCTGTTCAGAGGAGATTGGAAAGCTAATAGATAGATGGATACTTAATTGTCCTACAAGAGAAGATTTGTTTATCACTTGTTCCTGTAATTTGTGTCAGTTTCCACAATCAGCAATGAAAGCTACATGGAAGTCATGATGCTTAATGTGGAAGTAGAGATGTGTTCCCTTGTTTACATGCGCAAACAACGTGCGCAGATTTTGAGGCAAAAAGGGGTCACAAGTCTTGTGTTTGTAAACATTACTACGTTCATTTCGAAGAGATCTGTTGTAGGGTAATGTTATGCAGCCAACAGCTCCCCCTGGGGGCACTGATTGATGTATACTTGCCCTGTGTAACATGCCTCACTTGCGTTATGGGCACAGCCGGTGAATACATGTTACTAAGCGACACAGCCCGACTCTTGTCTGTTATTTATATGCACCTACACTTGCAACAAGATCATCGTGGAGAACTTGGTTTAAAACGAAACGAAATGCCTCACAGTTGTTGTGCTGTTGGCTGTACAAATCGCAAAGATGGCAAAAACAAGCATCTGCATTTTTATCGCATGCCGAAGACGAAAAATCCAACTGAAAAATGAAGAAGACAGGCGTTAATTCATGTGATCCGTCGGAAGGACTGGAAGACGTGGTCAGAAGAGCAAATATCAAACGCGACGATTTGAGGAGAACATTTCATATCTGGTATGTATCCGTTTCTTACACAAATAAGTGTTGTGATTGAACATCCATCAGTGACAGCTCTAAATGTGATACCGTGCTAGTAGGGCAACTGCCAAACCAAAGTTTGAGTTGTTAATGCCTAGCCTTCTTCAAGCTTGACAACGATTCCATCAGCTTTCTGGATTATCCCAATATAAATTATTTGGTTTGGCCTAAGATATTCTAAGGACGATTGGTGATGTTTTTCTGTCCTTTGTCTAAACTTACACATGTGGTCTAAAAGGACCAGTTAAACTATGAGGGCTTACCTTTGACTTGGTGAAGTAAAACTTGTTTTCCTTCGATAATGGATGATAAAACCAGTCTTGGACATGTCCACCAACAAAGTAATTGTATGCTTCTAACGACTTGTATGCCTTCATTGATTCTTTGGCAATCATTCTTGGTGTGTCTATGAGGTATTCAATCACATCCCTCCAGCCGATGTTTGGCAACTTCGTGATATCACTTGTCCACTGAGCTTCAGCAAGCGTAAACGGATCGGGAAGTTATTCTCTAGTGCTTAGCGTACATTTAAACTCGCAATGCTTTCTGTCTTCCTTGCTTAGACCTTCAACATATTCTGAGATTTCAATTTTCTCAAATTTCTAACTTTTCTCTGTTTAAGTTTAAGTTTTATACACTTTAATCTGTGAGTTTCATAGGTGCGCACATTATTTCTCAGCCAAGTTTTGCCACACGTTCTGTACGCATCTTGTTTACAACGCAGCTTTTACGTCACGCGATAAGGGGTCAATACAATTTTTATTTTTTGCTTTAACTTATCATCATGGAGTAACTGTTGATTGCACAGTGTAATGGCTAGAATAATGACACCATCGGTGTTTAGATTGATTCCCTAAGCTTCGCTTTCACTATGCAATTTGGTCTGCCACTGGGCACGATTTTTCCCAGCAAATCGATTTAAGGCACAGGAAGTACGTCAACCATCCAGCAGCGGGCAAGGCAATGGCGGACGGTCTACCTGGCAAAAGAAAAAGAACCCAGTTGAGGGGGGAGATAAGAGTCAAAGAGGGAGAATGATAGAAGATGAGATAAAACAAGAGTGAACCTCGAAAGGGAATTCACCTGATGGAGACAGCTCCGGGAGTTGAGGAGGTTCCAAACTGACTTTCACCTGGCATTTGTTCTACTGTATCAGTAAGTAACACAACCTGCCTACTTATTAATACCACCGAAAGTTTTACTCTGCTTTTATCGTGACACTGAGATCTGAGTTTCTAGTTCAGATTGGGATTCTTACCGTTGTTTCAGACAGCTAGCGGTTGGCCATGCTGCTACTGCTACTGCTACCTAATCCTAACAGCCAGAAAGCAAACCAGGAGCTCCTGGTCCTGGATTCCTTGTTACTCCAATCTCAATGCTACGATAAAGGCATAAACAAACATGGATGGTTTTTGGAAAATCAACAGACATGAAATACGTTATCAACATTGTAGTGATGTGTTGTAGGTGTGTTTACATATTACGACAGTGACCCCCCCCAGAGGAGTTGCCATAAACTGATTTACAGCAGTACCTAGTAGAGCATGAATGAAGCATGTTAAATGGGTCTTCTGCATTGAGTCATTTATGGTTATTTTAGCCAATCAATGCATGGTACCATGAGTAAACTATCTTGGCGACGGCAATAACTAAAATGGATTGTTTATAACCACCTGAAGGTTTGCAGTTGGAAGGCAATGTCGATGCGAAACGGAGAGCGTTTAGACAGCGATTCATGCTATACTTGTCCATCATTGGTGCCCACGACAAGGCAGGTCATCATCAATCAGCTGCCAATGAAACTACTCGAGGAAAGGACATTCTTTCTCATGAGTGCATTGAGCACCAAACAAGCTTGTTCTGCCATTTAACAACTTTGAGCTAAATTATTTATATATATATATATATTTATGTATGTACATGTATATATATATATGCATAATGCTACAATATATAACAATATATATATAAAAATAAATATGTAAAAATATGTGCAGAATATGAATGCAGCAGGGGTGTCCATGTAGTGTAGTGGTCTATTCCTTTGGCTACCAACACGAATTCCTATGTTACCTACGGTTTAGTCGGGCATCCCTACAGACACAGTTGGCCATGTCTACTGGTTGGAAGCCGGATGTGGGTTTGTGTCCTGATCGCTTTACTGTCACCTCCTCTGGTTGGTCAGGGTGCCTATTCAGCGGGGAGGGGGAACTGGGGGGAACAGTGTGATCCTCCCACATGCTATTTCCCCTAGGTGAAAAAACACCGCACTGTCAGGTGAAAAGAAGCAGCTGGCAACTCCACATGTATCGGAGGAGGCATGTGGTAGTCTGCAGCCATTCCGGGATCGGCAGATCGGTGCCCCTAGTGCAGCGATCAGGACATACTATAACCGCATCTGGCTTCCCACCCGCAGACACGGCCAATTGTGTCTGTAGGGACGCCCAACCAAGCTGGAGGTAACACGGTGGGTGGAACAGCAACAAGGACGGCTTGGAAGAGTGGGGTAATTGGCCATTTACAACTGGGGAGAAAACACGGGGGAAAAATCCACAAAAAAAAACAACATCAAAACAGCCATGAACCAGAAATGTGTTACGCCTAGAAAAATAGTTCCTTCAATTTTCTACATTCCAGTTTCATATTTTCACATCATGGGAGCCTCGTCAGGGCCAGGGTGTTTCCCTGCTTGCCGCCCAATGACTGCTGGAATAGGCTCCAGCATCCCCGCGAACCTGAGAGCAGGATAAGCTGTTTGGATAATGGATGGGATGGAATGGATTGGATGAATCGGAGCCTCTTCAAATGTGACAGTCTATCAGCCAACCTCAACGCTATTTCTCAGGTTAATTCTTTTTCGTTTTAATGACTATGGAGAAAATGTAAAGATGTACGTGTACGTGTACACGTACAGGTGAATTATTAGAAAAAAATCACCATTCATTTTTGTTGTCAAATGTGGTCCCATTGCCTATGTATTTATATAACCCCTTCAGAAAGAGCATGAGTGACATGTATGCAACAGCATCTTTAAAAAACCTTTTAAATTGTCACTGAGAGGAAAGTCTGCAATCAAACTGCAAACGTTCCCCAATCCTCTGTGAATAGTACACATGGCCATTGTAACTCTACTTAATGGTCACAGCAATTTGCATATGAAAGTGATCATCGTTTTCGGTTGTTATGCCACTACTACTACTACTACTACTACTACTGCTATTACTTTTGGCTGCTCCCATCAGGGGTCGCCACAGTGGATCATCCGTTTCCATCTCTTCCTGTCCTCTGCATCTTCCTCTGTCACACCAGCCACCTGTATGTCCTCTCTCACCACATCCATAAACTTCCTCTTTGGCCTTCCTCTTTTGTTCTTCCCTGGCAGCTCCATATTCAGCATCCTTCTCCCAATATACCCAGCATCTCTCCTCCACACATGTCCAAACCATCTCAATCTTGCCTCTCTTGCCATGTCTCCAAACCGTCCAACCCAAGTTGTCCCTGTAATATACTTGTTCCTAATCCTGTCCTTCTTCATCACTCCCAATGAAAATCTTAGCATCTTCAACTCTGCCACCTCCACCTCCGCCTCCTGTCTTTTCAGCAGTGCCACTGTCTCTAAACCATATAACATAGCTGGTCTCACTATCATCTTGTAAACCTTCCCTTTAACTCTTGCTGGTACCTTTCTATCACAAATCACTCCTGACACTCTTCTCCACCCACTCCACCAAGCCTGGACTCTCTTCTTCACCTCTCTTCTACACTCCCTGTTAATTTGGACAGTTGACCCCAAGTATTTAAACATATACGCCTTCGTCACCTTTACTCCTTGCATCCTCACAATTGCACTGTCCTCCCTCTCATTCATGCATAGTATGTATTCCATCTTGCTCCTACTGACTTTCATCCCCCTTCTATCCAGTGCATACCTCCACCTCTCCAGGCTCTCCTCAACCTGCACCTTACTCTCACTTTCTCTTTCACTTTCTCTCTCTCTTTTTCTCTCATTGTGGTCGTTATGCCGCTGTGTTGTTGATAAGGGTGGGGATACCTGCCGTCAGTTTAGACTGAAGAGGTCACTTAGATGTCAATAAACGTTGTGTCCAGATGAACTGATTCAACCTTCATTGACTCTGCAAACAGCGTAATCCCAAGAAAGAAAATTCTGTGACTACTGTGATGATCAATTTACTGAATACCCCCACCTAGTTTCAAAACCAAATCACACCAATGATCATAGCTCTCTGTAAAATGCGATTATAATGTAAGAAATGCAGCTTTTTACTGTGGGTATCATCTGGAGAGCTGTACAGCAGCCAGCCAACACAATGGTTTTCAAACTGTTTTTCTAGCAACCTGCTGTTTGTAAAATGACAAAACAGTGTGGTCCAAATACCACAAAGACATGCTTTTCCACAATTGAGTTTGTGTTGTACTTTGATTAATCCTCCTGAAGTAGATTATTTTTCTCAGTGACCACACTTTTAACAACAATATTTTTCTTCTTCTTTCTGCTTGTTCCCTGTTACTCAGGGGTCGCCACAGCGGATTTTACAGTTTCCATCGGAACCCTGTGAGGGCACAGCACCAATGGCAGCCGTTGTAAACTTGGGCCTCGACCGATCCTGTATGAAGCCTCAACCAATCCGCTATGGTCTTGTCAATCCGCATAATGATTTGGCAAAATTTTACGTGGGATGCCCTTCCTGACACAACTACTAACCATATGGACGGGGGCACAGGTAAAGTGCTGGATGCCATCCCAATATTCATGGACTTGCGCCCATGCCTGTCGCCTGTAATATTACCAACAATATAATAAAATGTATTTCTGAACAAGCTCAGAGTGATTACAGTCAGTATTATCAGAATGTATTTTTAGGTGCCTTTGTCAGAACATTTTCTAATTGAGTACAGTATTATCAAATGTGTATATTATATTAATCAGTATCACCAGTCTTACCAGAATACATTTTCTCAGCAAGTACAGTGTCAATAGGCCAAGGATTTAAAAAAAGAAAATAGACTTATGCACAGTACCTACTTTTTGCACTTTCTCTTCCAGTTTAGATTTCAAACTTTCAAAGTTCCTTCATCAAATTATTGTGTTTTTTATTATTACTGCTAGTAGTAGTAGTAAAAATCACAGTAGTCATAGTAGTAATTATTGTCTCATTATTGTCATCAGTGTTGCAGGCCGAGTATTGGTGCTTTATCTGAATGCTAAGATTTTCATTGGGAGTGACGAAGAAGGACAGGATTAGGAATGGGTATATTAGAGGGACAGCTCAGGTTGGACAGTTTGGAGACAAAGCAAGAGAGGCAAGATTGAGATGGTTTGGAAGTGTGGAGGAGAGTAATGTATTAGCATTGAGATAACAGTATTGGAGCTCCCTCTATGGGTGCTGGGTGTGTTCTTTGTTGTGTTGTAGGCATGCACTGTTGAGTTTATATGGATTAAAGAACTGCACGACATGCAATGTTGTCTCGGTCTCCGTAATGTATCTTAAGTTAGGCGTTATCTCAGAAAAATCCAACAAAAAGATACAACTCTGCGATAAGTAGATCACAGACAAGAACTTTGTAATGTTAAATGGCTAACAAAAAGTGGTATGCTAACGAGAGCTAGCTAGCAAGCTAACCTATGGCTACGTGACTACAGAAGCTGGCAAGATGGCGACATTTCAGATCGGAGTGTTAGCGGAGTTCAACGAGGAAAAGGAAGATTTTGAATCTTACCTGGAAAGATTGGAACAGTGGGTGATCACTAACAATGTGGATGATGGAAAAAGATCAGTATGTTCCTGTCAGTGAGCCTACTGACTTCTGAAAAAATTGGTGAGTCCTGATAAGCCTAGGACACACACCTATGATGTGCTACGCAAGGCCCTGAGTGACCATTATAAACCGAAGCCCGTGGTCATCGCCGAACGGTTTCGTTTCCAGAAAAGGAACCAGCAAGAGAGTGAGTCTATCTCTGATTATGTAGTAGCACTGAAGCAGCTGATGACTCACTGTGATTTCGGCACACACCTTAATGATGCACCCCGTGACCGTTTTGTTAGTGGCTTAAAGACTGAGACAATTCAAAGAAAACTTGTCAGACCCAGCACTAACATTTAAGATGGCAAATGAAGTGGCATTAGCGATGGAGATGGGATCAAGTAACGCGACTGAATTCTCAGGGAAACTGAAGGAACATGGTAATGTAAATAAAGTGCATTTTCAGAAAACAAACAAAGGGGAATGAAAAAAAAACAAACATCAAGGCTCACACAATGTAAAGAAAACCTACCAACAAGCTCAGAAGAGTGATGACAGCAAACAGCAGCAGCCACAGCCATGCTACCGATGCGGGGGTAAGCACAGCACACAGGTATGCAAATTTAAGAAAGAGAGATGCCATCACTGCTCCAAGGTAGGCCATATTGCAAAAACGTGCAGAAACAAGAGGACACGGTATGTGCAAGAAGCAAGAGAAGATGAAACCAATAATGAAAACAAAACTGTTTGGAGTATACACTGCTTATACAGCTTCCCATGGGAAACATGGCGTTACTGTAGAGGTAAGTTTGGAAGGGAAGGGAGGTGTCATGCAGTTAGACACCGGAGCTGCAGTGACTTTAGTGTCAGAGATAGTCTACAAAGAGGCACTGGCCCTTGAATCGTCCACATGCAACTCTCCACATTTTCAGGGGAAATGATACCATTGTTAATGCAAGTTCCTGCAAGCTGAATTTGAACAACAAACAGCAGAGTTACCACTGGTGATTGTGAAAGGAGATCGACCAGGCCTGCTAGGCCGAAACTGGCTGAACAAAATCAAGCTAAACTGGAGCAAGATATTCTCTGTTGGAGCCACAGGAGGTGCCAGTGGTACTGACGTGGAGGCCATGCTACAGAAACACAAGGCTCTGTTCGAGGAGGCCCCAGCACCATCTGGTAGTTCAAGGTATCCATCAAGGTAAAGCCACATACCCAGCCCATCTTTAGGAAAGGCAGACCCATACCATACGCATTGAAAGAGTCAGTGGAGAAAGAGTTGGATAGACTGACACCTCTATGGGTGCTGAGTGTGTTCTCTGTTGTGTTGTAGGCATGCACTGTTGAGTGTATAGGGATAAAAGAACTGCATGACATACACCGTTGTCTCGGTCTCCATAATGTATCTTAAGTTAGGCATTATCCCAGTATATTACAGGTATATTGGGAGAAGGATGCTAAATGTGGAGCTGCCAGGGAAGAAGAAAAGAGGAAGGCCAAAGAGGAGGTTTATGGATGTGGTCGGAGAGGACATGCAGGTGGCTGGTGTGACAGAGGAAGATGCAGAGGACAGGAAGAGATGGAAACGGATGATCCACTGTGGCGACCCCTAACGGGATCAGCTGAAAGTAGTAATAGTGATAGTGGAAGTAGGTGTTGCAGGCCAAGTAGCACCACAGGTCTATGACATGCATGTCATTATGTTGGCTTGTCAGGCCAATTTTAGTCTAAATATTTAAATTAGACCTATTCATTTAATTTTATCTGATTTACAAACCATTAATGTAAGGGTGGCTTTTCTTAGTATTTCAGTCCAATTTTTATTTTTCCTTGCCAGAATAGAAAATCCTGCTTTGCATTCATAGCCATTTACATGGTTGTGAAAGGCAAAAATGCTTTCTTTATGTAGCACACAAGTTTGAGATGAGATGCCAACTGCCAAGGAAGATAATTTCATGTATCCCCATTTCATCTTCAATGTGGTATCGCCGGTTGGATATAGCAGCTCTTTTTCTCCTTCAAAATGTCAAACCTCTCTTTTGGAGAACAACAAAGTTGTCACTGAGCAGATCTAGATCCAACTTAATATTTCCGTTCAGGTGTTTGACATTCATGTCAGCAGCATCATTTTCTATGTGCTCGGCCACAGTGGGGTAGCATTAGGCTGGATTTGGGTTTGCTGAGCATGGGGGTGATTACTGAATGGGTCTACCATGCCCGGGGCCCCTACACCAGAGCCTCTGCATGAAGTCGCTGTTATTATCTTTGCATTTCTTGTCACATAATCAAAGGGATTAGTCATTCATGTTAATAACAGAGCCCCAAAAGTCCACTGAAAAACTTAAAGAAACTGCAGGTGAATGCATGTCTTAGTTAATATGCTGTTGGTGTTAATTGGGTGTATTTATGGAGGGTTTTTTATGCATCTGTGCCCATGGGCCTGTTGTCTCACAGTCTGCCTATGCTGCTGAGTGGTGCAATCCACAGCTAAGGGGTTAATTCTACAATCCGGTTTGGGGTTGGTTCGCAATCCAAACTTTAAAACCCAATAAACTAACATACTGAATGAAACAGATGCCGTTTTGCAAACACTCTCACTATCCTTACATTCTTATTCAAATACTTTTGCAAGCAAGAGGCATTGCCGTGCATTTAAACTGTCTCCCCAGTGAGAAAAACACATACTTTTTTGGTGCTGTTATCACACATGCACACAGACAAGGTTGGTATATACTAGCCCATGTGAGCATGTACACACATATAGGGAGGTGCATGGACATACAGAAATATAGAGCCCCATAAATATAATCCAGGAAACACATGCTGCTGATACACAACATATGGAACATGGACCACTGCGCACCAGGGTAACCATAGCAACCACTGATTAAAGAATCTGGGGACTTAATTGAGCATCTGTTGTCCACAATTCAGTGCTTCCCTCAAATATTGGTTATGATAAGCCAGGACAAACACAGTGACAAGCCAGCCCCAAAAAAAGTGCCTATGCAGAAAAACCCAAATGTGTTTTAACGTCTTTCATTGGTCTACTGCCCAAGGGCATATTTTCAAACTGTCCTCCAGTTCAGCCTTTGTTTAGAGCTTGATCAACTCTGCTGCACTGCTGAATTAAATGTTAGATGTAGAATACTGCTAAAGTCATAGCTTCTCCAGTAAGTTATACTGTGGTAAAAAACAAAGTAAATTATCTCCAATGCAGAATTAGAGCAATGTAAATCTTTTTTAATACAGCAGTAAACCAGAAGCAGCAGAGTTATCAGGACGGGGGGGGGGGGGGGGGGCTTTGTACTCAGTGTGACTAGGATAAATGGAAGCTGTGCTGCTTGTTTCCCAACATACTACATCTACCTTTAATTAAACTGCAAGATGTGCCGTACAATTTATCTTGAACTACGGCATGGTGAGACTACTTAAACTTGGATTTTCTCAGTAACAGCATGAGAATGAATGGGTGATTCTGGCACTTTCAGTGTGGACAGTGGGTGAGAGCAGTGTCCCAGGGAAGGAGATGTAAAGGGTAGTTAAATGCAGGTAGGGTGGCACGGTGACGCAGTGGTTAGCACGGTCGCCTCACAGCAAGAAGGTCCTGGGTTCGAGCCCCAGGGTAGTCCAAACGTGGGGGTCGTCCCGGGTCATCATCTGTGTGGAGTTTGCATGTTCTCTCCGTGTCTGCGTGGGTTTCCTGCGGGTGCTCCAGTTTCCTCCCACAGTCCAAAGACATGTAGGTGAGGTGAATCGGCCGTACTAAATTGTCCCTAGGTGTGACTGTGTTTTGGCCCTGTGATGGTCTGGCGGCCTGTCCAGGGTGTCTCCACCATCTGCCGCCCAGTGACGGCTGGGATAGACTACAGCACCCCCACGACCCTGAGAGCAGGATAAGTGGTTTGGATAATGGAAGGATGGATGAACGCAGGTATGCTGTGTTGACCAGCTGGCCATTTCACACTCTTCATGCTTCAGCACCAACTGAGCCATACCCCACTCACTATGTCAGATTTACTGTGTGTTTTAGAGAGAAACTTTTTGATGGTGTATGGCAGTCCACGAAGGAAAAGTAAACATGGTATAAACATGAGGAAGATAATTGTGATATGAACTAAATTCATGCAAAGGTGAAAAATATGGAACTCATACAATTAAGATATCCATCTCCGAAAGTCACTTTTTAAGCAAACGTCGTCATTGACCAGTTCGTCAATGCCGTCATTGAAACTTTTTTAACTACTCAAAAATCTGTTTGAGAGTTTATGTACATGCTCTGATGTCACAGAGAGTCGGTCCACACGTGGCAAGAAACATTTAAAGTTAGATTGCACCCAGAACCTGGGAGCGTCCTTAATGGAAGCGGCCACGTCTGACTGATGTCTACAGTGCGTACCTCCACCTCTCCAGGCTCTCCTCAACCTGCACCCTAGTCTCGCTACAGATCACAATGTCATCCGCAAACATCATAGTCCAGGGAGACTCCTGCCTGATTTCGTCCGTCAACCTGTCCATCACCATTGCAACCAAGAAAGAGCTCAGAGCCGATGCTTGATGTAATCCCACCTCCACCTTGAACCATCTGTCTTTCCAACCGCACACCTCACCACTGTCACACACTGCACCACTCCTACCTACTTCTCTGCTATTCCCGACTTCCTCATACAATACCACACCTCCTCTCTCGGCACCCTGTCGTATGCTTTCTCTAAATCCACAAAGAGACAATGTAACTCCTTCTGGCCTTCTCTATACTTCTCCATCAACATTCTCAAAGCAAACATCACATCTATAGTGCTCTTTCATGGCATGAAACCATACTGCTGCTCGCTGATCGTCACCTCTCCTCTTAACCTAGCTTGTATTACTCTTTCCCATATCGTCATATATTTTGTAATCTTGTGATAACAAGACAAATCCTGATCATGAGATAACAGAACCCAAAATAATGACAGTGCATGGCCTCTATGGACTTCCGTACTAAAGGATGCCGTTAGTCTTTATCATATGCACTACCCTCAGTCATTTTCTGCCATCTTGTCTGTGGAAGTTGATTTTGGTTTATGCATTTTTTCCCTTCGATATTGAAGAGAATATGGTTTAGATTCTCAACATGGGCAGTACATGTTACTCTTCCAGCAGACTGCATGGTGCTTCCTAGTGGCATTAGAACAGCAACACAAAAGGTTAAACATGCCTAAACTTGTTCTTACCCTTTATCAATATTACAAGCTACCGACCTATGCATGTATTGCTATTATGTTTTCTATTGTGTTAAACTAGAACAAAATTATTGTTTTTCACAAACTTTGCTGGGGGTGAAATTCTGAAAAGTCATATATATAATTTACTTGACTCACTGGATTACACACACACACACACACACACACACACACACACACACACACACACACACACACACACACACACACACACATAGTATATATTTAGCACAAAAAGTAAGGAAATGTGTGTTTGGTAGATTATTTCTTTATTGTAACAATGCTTCTTGGCAGTAAATCTTATACTGTTGGAAAGCCTGTTTATTTCCCTTTTAAATGGTGCCACGTTTGTAAGGAACATGCATTTGTGGGATGAGCAGCAGAGCTGAGTATGTGGGTTGCGCCCATAAAAAAATTTGCCAAATCTTCTTTGCCAATGCCAAACAGCTTACTTTTCTGTTGCTATTGACTCTTGTTTTGAGCTTCTGGTACCCCAGGTGCTGACAATCAGGTGCCTGATTTAAGATTTACTGCCAAGAAGCATTGTTACAACAAAGAAATAATCTACCAAACATACATTTCCTTACTTTTGTGCTAAGTTTATATATATGAAACAGGCTTGTACTGTCTCAAAGAATTTACTTGAATCACTGGATTATTTTTCTGCATCTGTCTATCTATCTATATAGTATATTACATTACATTACAGTTATTTAGCCGATGCGTTTATCCAAAGCAACTTAGAATAAGTGCATTTAACGTAGGAAATCAGGAGAACTACTAGTCATCAGAGGTCATAAGTGCACCTTCTCTCTAAACAAGTATCTAAGAGCAAAGCCAGTGCTAAAGTAAAAGCATGACAGAGATTTTTTTTTTACTGAGTGAATACAGTAAGTGTTACGAGCAAGTAACAGAGTAGTATTTATATATATATATGTGTGTGTGTGTATATATATATATATATATATATATCTTTGTTAAAAGAAACACTCAATGTAGGGAAAGTGCTCAACAAATGAGCAAAATAATCCAGTGAGTCAAGTAAATTCTTTGAGACAGTACAA